>NC_136974.1:2062787-2070287 GCF_032717465.1 Coenobita brevimanus | reverse complement strand
GTGTGTGTGTGTGTGTGTGTGTGTGTGTGTGTGTGAAGGGGTATTTCTCTCTCTCTCTCTCTCTCTCTCTCTCTCTCTCTCTCTGCCTTTCTATCTACCTGTCTATCTATCTATATCTATCTGTTTATCTGTCTATGTCTATTTTTATTATGCATCTGTCTAGCCATCAGTCAGTCAGTCTATCTATCTATCTATCTATCTCATTCATTCATTCATTCACCCCACACCGATCAACTTACACTTTCGGCTCAGATGTTCATTTCGACTACGAATCTGGCGAAAAGTTTTAATCTGTTCACCCGGTCGGTTCGTTAGGCATCTCGGCGCTGTGTCATTTGGCTGATTCAGAGCCGAGATGGAGGGGGAGGGGGGAGGGGGGGAGAGGGAAGGGGGAGGGGGGAAAGATTGAGGTGGTTGTGATGGTTACATGAAACAAAATCACCAAAAATACATAGATTACAAAAAAAGGCAAAAAAACTACTTAAATAGAAAAAAAAAAAAATAACAAAATAATATAGAAATGCAAAAATGGAAAATTACTAAAAATCCAAAAAAAATACAAAAAATGAAACGAAAAAAAAATCCAAAAATCCAATAAACAAAATTACAAAAAATTAAAAAAAATACAAAAATGTAAAAAATGCAAAGAACTACAAAATTTCCAAAAAAAAGCAAAAATACAGAATTACAAAAACCACAAAAACTACAAAAAAAAACCACAGGAATAAAAAAATATATATAGAAATTACAAAAAAACACGAGAGGCCTTTCCAGCGTAAATAAAATCGCTTGGAAGTAGCAAGGAGAGGCTAAGGAAATTAAATCCAGTTGTTCGAGGGATTTATAAGTATTGAGAATAATCATAAATCCCACTTCTAAAATTTAATTGGGTAGTGGTAGGTGGTGGCGACCATCATCCACTCACTTGATGTAGTGCTGCCTACTTCTTCCTTAGCCTTTATCATTCTTTTTCTGTGCCTGTCCTCCTGTCTTCCTGTTTCTCCCATCTTTCCTGTCACTTCTTATTGCTTTTCTTTCCTTTACAGGTGGCTTTACATTGAGTGACAAGCCAAATGGTTTCCTGTAGGCCAGGAAACCATTTACAACGCTGGGTGGTAACCATATAACCAAACCGTACGTGCTCCCTACGTGTCAGCAAGTGGGTTGGTGGAGGGTTAGTGCCCCTCCCCGTAAAACAAATAACTCAAAGTCAAATGGCCACCCCTTAAGGGATTATGGCGTCTGGCAATGGATGTATGGATGGATTATTTTACTTATTAAATTTGTTTATTCATTGTGACGTAATTTAGATATAATTTCGATATAATTTTCGATACAGTGAGGTTCAAAAGCGTGTGACAGTCGAGAGATACATAACATACTCTATATTTTTGTGGTCTGTGGACGACTTGACTGAGCGTAGGTGAGATTTTTTTTTACTGAAGGGGTTAGATGTAGATTTGGTTACCTGCGTCAGAGAGAGAGAGAGAGAGAGAGAGAGTGAGAGAGAGAGAGAGAGAGAGAGAGAGAGAGAGAGAGAGAGAGAGAGAGAGCTATTGCAGGGTAAGTGGAGGTGTTTTATCTCGCATGTGTCACGTTATTCAGGCCATTTGGGTGTGTTTGTCTAGCCACACACCCCTCCATTATCTCTCTCTCTTTCTCTCTCTCTCTCTCTTTCTCTCTCTCTCTCTCTCTCTCTCTCTCTCTCTCTCCTGTTGATATAATACAGTATATGTTATGTGCAATTATGTATTTATGTGTTTGCGTGTGTGTGTGTGTGTGTGTGTGTGTGTGTCTGTGAGAGAGAGAGAGAGAGAGATTCCTTTTCCCTCCTTTCCCCCATCTCACCACCCTCCCCCATCTTCTTTCATCATCTGTTCCCCTTCACTTCATCCCCTCCCCCTCCACTAACTTCCCCACCCTCCCCTTCCCTCCCCATCATATCCCCAGCCTCATACCACTTCCTCTCTTCCTTATTTCCTACCTTTATTTACCTTATTTATATATCCTTATTTCAACTTCCATGTGTCTTTCCATTCTTTCCTTCACACTCCCTAGCGTTCCCTCTCCTTTCATTCCTCTCCTCTGCTTCCTTCCCTTCCCTTCCCTTCCCCTCCCTTCCCTTCCCCTCCCTTCCCTTCCCTTCCCTTCCCCTCCCTTCCCTTCCCTGCCCTTCCCTTCCCTTCCCTTCCCTTCCCTTCCCTTCCTTCCCTCCTTCCCTCCCTTCCTGTTGACATGATCAGAAAGAAAGCCTTCGAGACAGTAACAGCTTTGGTGATATCATTGTGTCGCCATCTGGAGACCCACCGCACCATCTGCACACCCACCTACCACACCATCTGCCATCACACACCCTGCACCCCCCACACCACACCGTCAGAGGGGCAAGAGGGGGAGGGGGGAAGGGAACGAAATGGAAGGGAGAGGGGAAGGAGGGAACGAAATGGAAGGGAGGGGCAAGAGTGGAGAAGGTAATGAAGACAAGATAACACAATATAAACAAAGGGAAGGAAGGAAGCATCGTGGAAGTTTGCCCTCCTTTGCCCTAAGTAAGCGCGGATTACAATGGGATTTAATTCAAGTGTACAGTAATCCCCAAAGGACGTAGTGATGTAGCAGCCAAAAGTTACAGTACTTCGGAGCTGATTAGCACTGAAATCGCGGGGGACAGGGCGACATGGAGGCGATTTGTTTGTGGCCACCCCTTACGGGATTAAGGCGTCTGGCAATAGATAGCTAGATAGAATTGATTAGTCTAATTGTACTTAAAATTCAAAATCAAAATTCGTGACAGAGTTGCTTGTCAATTTAAACCTTGCTTGGGACATTTAAACCTTGCTTGGGACATTTAAACCTTGCTTGGGACATTTAAACCTTGCTTGGGACATTTAAAACTATCCACACCCCCTATCTCATGTAGCTTAACACCCCACCTCTCCCTTAACTCCCCACCTCCCCACCATCTATCCCCCACCCACCACCCCCTAACTTCTAACCCCCCACCCCCACCCACCACCCCCTAACTTCTAACCCACCCACCCACCACCCCCTAACTTCTAACCCACCCACCCACCACCCCCTAACTTCTAACCCACCCACCCACCACCCCCTAACTTCTAACCCCCACCCCCACCCACCACCCCCTAACTTCTAACCCACCCACCCACCACCCCCTAACTTCTAACCCACCCACCCACCACCCCCTAATTTCTAACCCCCCACCCCACCCCATCCCCACCTCTATCTGCTCCACCCTCCCCCACCCCCCCCTCTACCCTGCCGCCATATTTGCTGTTTACCCTCCTATGAGACAGTTCGGCCCCTCTTGACCACTTCGGCGCGGCGTGGATGGGAAGAGTTCGGTTCGGCTCAGCGCCTGGTGGATTGTGTGTGTGTGTGTGTGTGTGAGAGAGAGAGAGAGAGAGAGAGAGAGAAATGAAAAAAGGAGTGTCAACATCACAGATAAAACTGACAAAAGACAAGCACACACACACACACACACACACACACACACACACACACGAGTTGGGTCTCACTCTCAGGCCATATGACTGGAAAATAGGCAATAACATGTTTAAAAGTCAGCTAAGTCTTTACGGTAGCTTTTAACCCCCCCAGCTAAGCACGTTCACAGCTCAATAACAGAGAAATCCAGCTAAATGCGTTCTTCCCCAAATCACAGAGAACAGCAATAACACAGCATCGTTTTTTTTTTTTTTTTTTTTTTTTTTTTCCCTGTAAAGTCGTGTCTAATTTTCCATTCGTCCTTTCCCATGAAGTTTCCTTTGATTTTCTTTGGTGGTCCTTCTCATTTTTTCCTGCCGGCATCTTCAGGAGGGATTGGTGGGTGGGGGGGAGCCTCCTTGTCTTCCTAATTCTCGACTTGCAAGGAGGTAGTGCAGTATTTATGTAACAGCCTCGAAAGTGCTATTAAGTGTGTTGTTATTTGATCTTCTTTGTACCGTCTTGTACTCGTCTGCCTCCCGTCCTCCTCCCCCTCCTCCCCACCTCCTGTCCCCTCCCCCTTTCTCTCTCCCTTCCTCCCCCTCTCCCTCTCTAGATGTGGAGTAATGGCCACCAAGGGAGTTGAATTATTCGACGTTCCCTTTCCCCTTTCCCCTCCCCTTCCCCCTTCCCCCTCCCCTTCCCCTTTCCCCTCCCCTTCCCCCTTCCCCCTCCCCTTCCCCCTTCCCCTTCCCCTTCCCCTTCTCTCTCCCTTTAACTTCCCTCTGTCCCTTTACCTCCTCCTCCTCCTCTTCCCTTTCTTTCTCTTCCCTCCCCTTTCCTTCCTTTCCCCTTCCCTCCCCCTTTCCCTCTTCTGCCTCTCCCCTCTCCTCCTCCTCGTGCCTTCTCCTTCGCTCTCTTCCCACCTCCCTTCCCCCTCCCCTCTTCCCTCTCCCTGGCCTGGCCCCCTTTTTCCCCCTCCTCCCCCTTCCACTTTCCTCCCCTCTCACTCTCTACCCTCTCTCTTCCTCCTCTCTCTCTCTCTCTCTCCCCTCTCTCTTTCTCCCCCTGCTTTGGCTTCTCCTCTCCCCCTCCCCTCTCTGTCTCCCCTCATTCTCTTCCTGCCCATCCCTCTCCTCTCCCCTTCCCCTCCCCATTTTCCTTCCTCTCTTCTTATCCTTCTCTTCCCCTTATTTCCCCTCTCCATGCCATGACCTCTCACTCCCCCTCTCCCCTCTCCCTCCCTTTCTCCTTCCCGTCTCCCTCCCTTCTCCCTCCCTCTCTCCCTCCCTTCTCCCTCCCTCTCTCCTTCCTCTCCCCCTCCCTCTCTTTCTACTCATCCCTCTCGTCTTCCCTTCCTCCCTCTCCCCTCTCCCTCCCTTCTCCCTCTTTCCTCTCCCTTCCTCCCCTTCATCTCTCCCTTATTTCCTTCTCCCTTGCGACTTAGCCTACTGTCTCACCAAGACCCCCATCCTCATCTCCAACAATTACTTCAAGAATTACTGTTCGAGGATGTACAGTTGGGGGCATAAATTCGTGGTACGCTTAAGTCGGTGAGTGGATGGCCTGTTGCACCCTGTCTTAGGTCACCATTAGGAGCCGTCCACTCACTCGATGTAGCGCAATTAGGCTGCTTTATATCACAAGTAAATTAAAGGAAAAGGTAATGTAATAATGAACACTACTACTGATGGATAATTGTAATGTAGCTAATAAATGTGCTAATGTAATAAAAATGTACACTCTTTATAATGTACTACGTGTGTTTATTATTACTTTAACAGGAAAATAAAATTGTAATAATAATAATAATAATAATAATAATAGTAATAATAATAATAAAAATAATAATAATAATAATAAATAACAATAATAATAATGGCTTTGTTTAATAGTCAATAATATTACTGATGAATAAGACTGAAATAAGCCCATATTTTCGTGTGGTGAAGCTCCCTAACACCTCTTCCTTAGCGATTTATTTTTGGAAATGGCTGGTTAATATCTTTTTGTACGTTATTTATGCAGAGTATGGCGATTTTGGAAAGTTTTATATATAACACTAAATAGGGCAGTAAGGAGCAAAAAATAAATCTCTTAGAAAAGGGTGTTAGGGAGTAAAGATCACAGTGGCGTAGTAATAGTTCACCGTATATTTCACCGTATATTTCACCGTAACATATGAGAGAGGGAGTTGTGAATTGGGAGCAGGGCAGTGAAATGGCGGGGGGACAGGGTGACGTGGAGGCGATTTGTTTTTGGCCACCCCGTATAAGGGATTAAGGCGTCCGGCAATAGATAGATAGACAGATTTTTCACCGTAATTTTTACCGTACAGTATATATCACCATACTGTTCCCTTCCCCCCCCCCCCCAGTTTGGAGCGCCCCCCCCAGCTGAGAAAAACCGTCTGAAGGAGCCAAGACTAAAGATTTCCTTCAGGTTGTCCTTGTGTGTGTTAGTTCACGTAGCTCATTGGCAGACTAGGACCGTGGTATGGCTTTACACCTTTTTCATACACCACCACCACCACTATCACCACCAGTCACCACTATCACCACCACCACAGCTACAACCATGACCACTATCACCACCACCACCACAATCACCACTATCACCACTACCACCACCACAGTCACCACCACCACAGTCACAACCACCAACACAATCGCCACTATCACTACCACCACAATCACCACCACAGCTACAACAATCACCACAATCACGACCACCACCACCACCACCACCACAATCACCACAACATCAACATATACCACTAATACCCCTACCACTACCACTACCACCACTACCATTAACACTACCAACCACCACTACCACCACGATTACTTTCACCACCACTACTACCAGCTTCCACTACAACTACAGCTACAGCAGCATTAACTACACCTACACCACAAACTACGGTAAAACAACATTTCATTTACAACCTCCAGTTACATCTGTTTTATCTATAGCCACTACATAATAATAATAATAATAATGATGATGATGAAATGGCGAGGGACAGGGCGACATGGAGGCGATTTGTTTGTGGCCATTCCTTACGGGATGAAGGCGTCTGGCAATAGATAATAATAATAATAATAATAATAATAATGATAATAATAATAATGATAATAATAATAATAATAATAATAATAATAAAGTCTGGAGAGAGTAAAGCCAATTATACGCTTTGAAACGCTTGATTATATTTCGCTAAGAATCAAAAGAGTAATTACACTCCCCTAAGTATGCTCAATTGAAGCACTAATTTTATTTGTACTCTCTCTCTCTCTCTCTCTCTCTCTCTCTCTCTCTCTCTCTCTCTCTCTCTCTCTCTCTCAATACATACACTGTTCCCTTACTCTTTGTCCATTCGCATTATTTTCTCACAGACAGACACACATCCCATTTCTCTCCCCTTCCATTTCTCTCCATCAACTTCTCTCCCTCCCACTTCTCTCCCTTCCACGTCTCTCCCTCCCACTTCTCTCCCTTCTGCTTCTCTCCCTCCCTCCTTCAATTGCTTCAAAACCCGCACACTGGAGTTCGGCATCAAACTTCAGGGAGCGAGACAGGATGAACTCGGAATTGAACCTACCCAACTATGTGTGGTTCAAAACATCTTACAGAATATCAGTAGTCCCCAGTTTTTTTTTATAATCCTAATCCAAAACCCGACTTTGATATAGACCTGTATGTAAAGCCATCGTAGTCTAAATATACAGAATTCTACAGAAGCGGTTCACACGGGAGGGAGTCGAGGCGTTGCGAAGCTCACTCAGTCGAGGCGAGGCAGGTCCCGGAACGCGCGAACCCCCGAACCCTTACCCCCGTCTCAGTCGCAGTTCGTCCGTTGTGTCGGGAGGGTGAACGTGATGCCTGGCGAGTTTAGTGATCTTGGTGAGCGGCTCTATAAACTCCGTGATCACAGGCACCACCATATCTTAATCTCACCACTTTGAAGACCTTGCTGAGCTGAATTATAGAGGTGAGATTGTAATTACCTTTGTTTTTACGTATCAATTAATACCTGAATGTCTCACCTGCGTT
>NC_136974.1:2045287-2055287 GCF_032717465.1 Coenobita brevimanus | reverse complement strand
TTAAATGATGCATAACAGACGCCACCCTGTGTGTGTGTGTGTGTGTGTGTGTGTGTGTGTGTGTGTGTGTGTGTGTGTGTGCGTGTAAAATAACTATCCGATTTTAACCTAACTTGGTGGAGGGGCAGAGGGACAGCCAAGGGCCACCTGTTTTTGAGGACAGTAGGTCAAAGGTCAAAGTTACTGGGCTAGGTCAGCCTTTAAACTAGCCAGGTCAATTTTAAGTTTTTATCCGATTTAGCCCAAACTTGGTGGAGGGATTGAAGGTAATGCCAACACGAGCGGGTTCGATTCTGAGAACTTTCAAAGGTCAAACTTCTACCGATGTCTGTGTGAACATAAAAAATTAGGACCAAACTTGATGGATGGGTTGAGGATCAGCCAAGGGATACTTACTTTTTTTTAGACCAATAGATCAAGGTCACATGGCAAGGTTAACTTAAAATTATAATCCGATTTATTCCAAAAGTTTGTGAAATAGTTCAAGGTAGGACAATATTAAAGGAATTCGATTTTTGAAACAAAGATCAAGGTCACACTAGGTCAACGTACGGTATATACAGTAGCATTGTTCTGATTTGGCCCAGACTTGGTGGAAAGGTTAAGGGTCATGCAGGAAGGATTAGGAGTCATGCAGGAAGTGTTAGGGGTCATGCAGGAAGGGTTAGGGGTCATGCAGGAAGGGTTAGGGATCATGCAGGACAGGTTAAGGGTCATACAGGAAGGGTTAAGGGTCATGCAGGAAGGGTTAAGGGTCATGCAGGAGGGGTTAAGGGTCATGCAGGAAGGGTTAAGGGTCATGCAGGAAGGGTTAAGGGTCATGCAGGAAGGGTTAGGGGTCATGCAGGAAGGGTTAGGGGTCATGCAGGAAGGGTTAGGGGTCATGCAGGAAGGGTTAAGGGTCATGCAGGAGTGGAGTAAGTCTGTTTTGATTCGGAGACAGTTGGCTGAAGGTGATCTCCAGGTGTCCGGCCCTTATATTAATTTGATTGGCGTGGGTGTTGCACTCCCTGAATGCCCCCTCTTGTTTCGGCTGTGTTCTTGCTGCGATTTTATTCTGTTCGGGAGGACCTAGTAGCTCTCTCTCTCTCTCTCTCTCTCTCTCTCTCTCTCTCTCTCTCTCTCTCTCACACACACTGAAGGGATCATGTCGTGGTGAAGAGAAGTACTTTATTTTCTTACATTTTATTTAGTATACAAAAAATCTGATGTATAAATTATGTACATGGTCCTAACCTTTCTCTCTTACCCTACAACACTAAACTAGCGGAGAATAGCGGTAGAAAGTAGATGAAGTAGCAGTAGACAGTAGATATAGATACTGTATTATTCTCAGCTTCGGGGAGATGTAATGGAAAGATGAAATAGAGAGAAATCATGGTTGTAAAAAGGAAAATTAAAATACGAAGTGATTCAAAACGCTTCTCCATTCGGCCCGGGGATTTGTGGTGTGTTGCGGGGGCGGCCTTCCTCCTCCTGCCTGGGCGCGTATCGTGTGTGTTGCGGGAGCGTCTCTGTGTTTATCAATGTCTTCCCTAAAGTTACTTATTCCATTTTCCTACGCCCATTGCCACGCCCACGCCCACTCCCATTGCCACGCCCACTCCCATTTGCCACACCCACGCCCACACCAGCAGACTTAGCCGCCCCCGCAACACACAAGCCACCGCCGAGTGAGGTTCGAGTGGAGCACCATGTTATGGATATTCTGTATAAATATAATGATAAAATAATAATCAAACAGGTGAATGTTATCGTCAGAGTATTACACGGGAAGTACTACACGGGAAGTATTACACGGGAAGTACAAGGGAAGTATTACACGGGAAGTACAAGAGAAGTATTACACGGGAAGTACTACACAGGAAGTATTACAAGGGAAGTATTACACGGGAAGTACAAGTGAAGTATTACACGGGAAGAACTATACGGGAAGTACAAGGGAAGTACTACGCGGGAAGTATTACACGGGAAGTACAAGGGAAGTACTATACGGGAAGTACAAGGGAAGTATTACACGGAAAGTACTACAGTACACGGAAAGTACGACACGGGAAATATTCTCAGATAATTACCAGACTCCGAACCACATTTTCTATTATTAGTTTTCCTTAATGTCACTTTCTTGGCGATTTACTTTTTGTTAACCCCTTCAGTCCGAAGCCGCAAGATGGTTCCCTCCAAGAAAAAAAAAAAAAATGAGAGTCAAATTCAAGATCCATTCATTTCCTTGTGTTCAGACGATTTTATTAACTTTTATTTTATTTATTCATTCATTTATTTATTTATTTATTTTTATTTATCTTATTTATTTTATTTTATTTTTATTTATCTTACCGTATTTATTTTAATTTAGTTACTGTTTGAAGTGATGGTAATAAACAGGGCCTTCCTTAACCCCTTTGCTGTCACTCGGCTGTCTAAACCTAAACACGATCGCTTCGAAAACAGCAACAGCATAGTGTTCAGTTTCTATCACCTTGTATATCACGGACGCAAACTTATGAATATTACAGGAAAATGTGAAATGCACAGAAATAAATCGCCAAGGAAAAGGTGTTAAGAGGGCTCCCACACGCCACTGACAGTACATGGAAGCAGACTTATAAAAATTTTACACGGAAATAAATGTGAAACATACAGAAATAAGTCGCTAAGGGAAAGGTGTTAAGAGGGCTCCCACGCCACTGACAGTACATGGAAGCAAACTTACAAAAATTTTACACGAAAATAAATGTGAAACATACAGAAATAAGTCGCTAAGGGAAAGGTGTTAAGAGGGCTCCCACGCCACTGAGCATACAGATCATCACTACAACCTAAGTCACAAAAATAAGTCGCTAAATGGCAGTAAATGCGAGGCCTGCCACCGGGCTCAGTACCTCGCATCGGTAGGCTGGTCAGTTTAATAGGCAGAGAAACAGCTATCGTCCCCAGTTTCGCGTGAAGGAAACTTAACACTGGCGAAACACAGTGAAAAACCCCACGTGTGCAAGTGCGTGTTTCAGATAGTTTCGATTTTTCCCCAAAGTTTTCGTCAGATTATGGGAAGACGCGTGTGTCTCTGAGCGATACTATCAGGGACGTAAAACTCTCAGTATTTCATCATTACTATAGTTCGCTCACTTTAAGCTGACTCGGATTTTTTATTTTTTGTCCCATAGTTTTTAACAGATTAATACGAAGTGTCTTTCCTGGGTGACGTGGAGGCGATTTGTTTGTGGCCACCCCGTATGAAGGATTAAGGCGTCTGGCAATAAATAGATAGATAGCCTTTCCAAATTTTCATAAAACTTCTTCGTGACTAGGACTATATTCTTGGAGTGTTTATATATGTAGACGGGCATTCATACTGGAGAGATTTTTTGGCCACGTGAAATTAAACAGACTACTTTCCACAGCTTTCGGCAAATCCTCTACCTCTTGGAAAGGCTTGGTATGTTTCTGTGCCCGCCTTGATGCGTGTCTGTGTCCGTCTTGGTGTGTGTCTGTGCCCGTTGTGTTTCTGTGCCCGCCTTGATGTGTGTCTGTGCATGTTGAGGCCTCCTTTATATGCACCTAAGACAATTGACAGACTTGCACTACGTATGAAGAAGAATTAACCTTTTTACAGTGGGAATTCACGTCCCTTGATAGTAACATGGTGAAGGTGAAAGGAAGTACAAGAAAAACATGAAAGCTTCTTAATTCACTAAAATGTGCAGGATCGTAGTCTTGCTAGAACTCCTTTTTAAGTAAACATAAATGGGGATGATACGAGTTGAAGAGGACTGTAATTTGTCTGAAAGTACTGAAAATGTACAAAAAATACGAAGTTAGTTTACGAGAAAAAGAAGATATTTTTTGTCACCCCTTTCTGCTTGACTCTACCGTCTTAAAGGAGAAAATAGAATAAGTGTGTTAAAGGACATCGAAGCACGGGATGAAAATTTGTGGGAAAGATCGTACTGACGTAAGGGTGAAGTGCGTAACATTTCTTAAAAGTAGATCGAAAAATAAGGACGCGGTTGGTGAGACGTTAGAAGTGAAAGGATAATGATGAAGGAAAACACGTGACAAAAATATGTTGCAGGCATATATTACCGTCGAGAAACTCATGAACGACACTGATCAGGAATAAGATTTGTCCTTAATTTGCGCCTTTCTGGAACACTTTCCTTCGACAAGTTCACAGTAGCACGAACCGGAAGATGGATGTCGGCTCGTTTCACTTTCATCTGGTTGCTTTGTCTAAGGGTGCGTCCATACCACATCGTCGGTAACGTGGAGTCAGTGTGGCCAGCAGTGTGTGGACTGCTGTTGTTTTTGCGTTCATTTAGAATTATGCGTTATGGCAAATTATACATTGCTGAGGATCCAGAAGTAATACTGATAATAATGTGAAGTGTAGTGTGACCGACAGTATTCTGAGTGTTTGTTGAATTTACGACAATATTCTAATAGTCACAAACTTAATGAATACTGTACTCTTATATCGTAATGAGGTACGCTGGTCGAAACATTAAGCTGTGTTCCATTGATGCGTTTCATGCCAGCAGCTCTTGCAGTCGCCGTTGGTGTAAAGTACAGTTGATTTGGATACCGCAGTGAAAATTGTATATAAAAGTATTTGTAACATAATTTCTTTGGCGATTTGTGTAGCGAAAGTTATTAGTTACCTGTCAGGAGTGTTTAGAGTAATTATCCCTATCACATTATAGCCTGTGTGGGCTTCACTTTGTCAACACATCACCAACAGTGTCTCCGTTTGGTATGGACGCGACCTAAGAACCACAAGAAAAGAGCGACTTGAAAATTACGAGACGGATTTTACGATTCCCTCAGATACTTAAACTACTTAAAGAAATTCGTGTTATGTACATTATAGAGTATTTGTAAAGTACTAAGATTATTTATATAGTAACGCCTTACATAGCAGGTAAGTATAATACAGAGATGGTTTAGTGATGTGTATAAATATGATAAAAATAAATACACAAAGGCCACAGGGCAGAGTTGGTCGCAGTTCCACAGTTCACCCTTTTGATTCCTTCTTTTCTCTCTCTCTCTTCCTCGTCTGCTTTTCTCTCTCTTTTTTTCTTCCCCTTCTGCCTTGTCTTATCTTTTTTTTTTTTCCTCCATCTGCTTATCTCTAATTTCTCTTCCTTTTCTGGTACTTTCTTTCTCCCTCCTCTGCTTCTTTCTCTTTTTTCTCTTCCTCTTCTGCCTTTTTTTTTCTCTCTCTCCCTCTTCTTCTCTCTCTCTCTCTTTTCCTGCCTTTTTCCCTCCCTTTTCTACTTCTTTCTCTCCTTTTTCTTGTTTTCTTCCTCTTTTTGTTTTTCTTTTCCTTTATGATATCCTTAGCAAGTACCATCTCAATCAACCCATTCACACTTGAGACAGCTCGTTTTTTTTTTTTTTTTTTTTTTTGCACTAAACTGTTTGCCACTCTCGTCCGTGATTGATTTGCCACTCGTCCGTGATTGATTTGCCTCTCGTCCGTGATTGATTTGCCACTCGTCCGTGATTGATTTGCCTCTCGTCCGTGATTGATTTGCCTCTCGTCCGTGATTGATTTGCCACTCGTCCGTGATTGATTTGCCTCTCGTCCGTGATTGATTTGCCACTCGTCCGTGATTGATTTGCCACTCGTCCGTGATTGATTTGCCACTCGTCCGTGATTGATTTGCATCTCGTCCGTGATTGATTTGCATCTCGTCCGTGATTGATTTGCATCTCGTCCGTGATTGATATGCCTCTCGTCCGTGATTGATTTGCCTCTCGTCCGTGATTGATATGCCACTCGTCCGCGATTGATATGCCACTCGTCCGTGATTGATATGCCTCTCGTCCGTGATTGATTTGCCACTCGTCCGTGATTGATTTGCCTCTCGTCCGTGATTGATTTGCCTCTCGTCCGTGATTGATTTGCCTTTCGTCCGTGATTGATTTGCCTCTCGTCCGTGATTGATTTGCCACTCGTCCGTGAGTGATTTGCCTCATCCGTGATTGCACCCCCACGCGTTCGTCATTGCTTCCTACATTGTACGTAACTGACTTCCACATATCTGTCCGTTGTCCGTGATTGATCGCCTCTCGTCCGTGTTTCGTGGCCGTAAATATAAGCTACCGCCCACGCCCGCCCCCACACCCCCGCCCACACCCAGACGTCACCCCACACACCCCGCCCACACCCTCTAGGGCTCCGGTGCGTGGGTGCGAGCGCGGGTGTAAGAGTGTACGGTGGGGGAGCAGTTGGCCCAGGTGGAGGGGGCGTCCTTGGGGTATCCTTCACTCGGTCGGATCCTGCAGGTGTAGTGAAGGATTATTATTATTATTATTATTATTATTATTATTATTATTATTATTACTACTACTACTACTACTACAACAACTACGACTATTGTTATTGTTATTATTGCTCATATTATTATTATTATTATTATTATTATTATTACTACTACTACTACTATTACTACTACTATTGTTATTGTTATTATTGCTCATATTATTATTATTATTATTATTATTATTACTATTATTTTGACAAGCACATGATTTAAACAAATTTTCCAAAAGATTTCATTTTCAGCAAAAACTTCACAAATTGTACCATCCATTTACCAATTATTTCATTTTTATTTATTTATTTATTTGCAAGAGAAATTATCCAAGTTTATACAGCGAAATAAAATTCACTTAAATATTCGATTTGTACCCTATAGATTTTAATTTAGTAATGGATCATGTATATATGGAGGGATGGAGTGGAGAGGTATATGAGAGAGCGGGGTGTGAGCTGGGAGTGGGGCGGTGAAATGGCGGGGGACAGGGCGACATGGAGGCGATTTGTTTGTGGCCACCCCCTAGGAGATGAAGGATTTGGCGGTAGATAGATAAATACTGATCCAGGACAGGTGCGTCTATCAGGTACAATGAGGCAATAAGAGGTGGATATTTATCTTGACAGGTGTGTATGGCAGGTGTAGGAGAGAGTGAGAGGAATATAGTCACTCTGATTGGGGTGTGAAGTGTGTGGTAGGTGAGAGGTGTGAAGTGTGTGGTAGTGTTGTGAAGTGTGTGGTGGGTGGGAGTTGTGAAGTGTGGTAGGTGGTGTGAAGTGTGTGGTGGGTGAGAGTTGTGAAGTGTGTGGTAGGTGAGAGGTGTGAAGTGTGTGGTAGTGTTGTGAAGTGTGTGGTAGGTGAGAGGTGTGAAGTGTTTGGTAGGTGAGAGATGTGAAGTGTGGTAGGTGGTGTGAAGCGTGTGGTAGGTGGTGTGAAGTGTGTGGTAGGTGAGAGGTGTGAAGTGTGTGGTAGGTGAGAGTTGTGAAGTGTGTGGTAGGTGAGAGTTGTGAAGTGTGGTAGGTGGTGTGAAGTGCGTGGTAGGTGAGAGGTGTGAAGTGTGTGGTAGGTGAGGGGTGTGAAGTGTGGTAGATGAGAGTTGTGAAGTGTGGTAGGTGGTGTGAAGTGCGTGGTAGGTGAGAGCTGTGAAGGGTGTGGTAGATGAGAAGTGTGAAGCGTAGAGGTGAAGGTAGAATTATAAACGTGCAGTGTTATAATGAGTCTTAAGCTTGAGAATATTAGTGAAAAGAACTTGACTTTGAGAAAATTTGTGAATACAGTACCTTTTGTTGTCGTATCGCCAGTAATCCGTGCCAGAGACGAAATATGATTGGCCTGGTGAGAGAGAGAGAGAGAGAGAGAGAGTTTGATAAATTGTAAGAAAATCAACACAAGAATGAAAGAAAGGAAGGGAGTCAGAAGTGAGAGAGAGAGAGAGAGAGAGAGAGAGAGAGTTTGATAAATTGTAAGAAAATCAACACAGAGAATGAAAGAGAGGAAGGGGGTCAAGAGAGAGAGAGAGAGAGAGAGAGAGAGAGAGAGAGAGAGAGAGAGAATCCTTTTTTAATATCTCAGGTAACATTTCCGCCTCGTAAACCCTACCTATACTTCCCTAATTAATCTGATCTCCAGGTAAACCACAGTATTATCCCTACTAATCAATACAATAATTCTCTATAAACCGCTAATGAGATGGTAATGACCCCCTAAATTACATCCTTAATTACTTCTCTGATGATGGGTATATGTAATTACCAGTCTTGTGCTTCTTCTTCAATTTTTTTTTTTATATACAGGAAAGAAGAAACCAAAGCTCTAGAATGTGGAGGATTTATTACTAGTCAAAGCTCTAGAATTTGGAGGATTTATTACTAGTCAGAGCTCTAGAATTTGGAGGATTTATTACTAGTCAAAGCTCTAGAATTTGGAGGATTTATTACAAGTCAAAGCTCTAGAATGTGGAGGATTTATTACTAGTCAGAGCTCTAGAATGTGGAGGATTTATTACTAGTCAGAGCTCTAGAATTTGGAGGATTTATTACAAGTCAAAGCTCTAGAATGTGGAGGATTTATTACAAGTCAGAGCTCTAGAATGTGGAGGATTTATTACTAGTCAGAGCTCTAGAATTTGGAGGATTTATTACTAGTCAAAGCTCTAGAATTTGGAGGATTTATTACTAGTCAGAGCTCTAGAATTTGGAGGATTTATTACTAGTCAGAGCTCTAGAATTTGGAGGATTTATTACTAGTCAAAGCTCTAGAATTTGGAGGATTTATTACTAGTCAAAGCTCTAGAATTTGGAGGATTTATTACTAGTCAAAGCTCTAGAATTTGGAGGGAAGGGAGGAAGTTCACTACCCTATATACCTGTGTTCTTTTTCTCTCTCTTTACCTGTCTAATTAGTTACCTTACCTCTCACCTTGCGTCTTAGTAATCATGGGTGGTTTATGATAAGAAATTTCACGTGCCTAGTTTTATTTCCGCGTATCAAAGCTCTTTCTCTGTCACTGAAAAAACCACTGTGATTTATTGTTATTGTAATTTTTTATTGTTCATTGTATTTTTCTGTGAAGGGATGTATGGATCATTTTGACTGCGTGAATTGTTCTGATTGTGTCATTATTCTTGCATCTATTCACCCAACAATCCAGCAGTTCATCCATCCACCCCTCCATCCAGTCACCCACCCATCCATCCATCCATCTCTGTATCTATCCACCACCCAGCCACCCATCCAACCAACCAACCACCCAACCAATCCATCCAACCAACAGTCCAGCACTTCATTCATCCATCCACCCCTCCATCCAGTCACCCACCCATGCATCCTTCTCTGTATCTATCCATCCATCCATCCACCCATCCATCCACCTATCTATCTATCCCTCCACCCCGCCTTACCATCGGTCCAGGTGAAGACGGTATCAATCTTGTCAGGTAGGCCGTTCCACTTCGCCATGTGCTTCGGGTATCCGGGGTCCATCCGCTGTGCCGTTTCGTTGTACCGGAAATAGCCCTGGCGTCTGAAGGAGCAGGGAGGAGATTAGAAGGGGGATTAGGAGGATTTAGAGGGAGGATTAGGAGTTAGAGGGATTGGAAAGACTGGGGAAGTTAGAAGAAGGGTTGGGGGATTGGGAATTTTGAGGGAAGGTAGGTGTGAGCTATAGTAGCCGCAGCGAGAAATGAACGTTGTGGTGGGGCAGGCGGGATGACCTGGGATTCCCCCATTGTTGCCATATCCACATGTCACCGACCATAGAGGTAGGATGTCACCGACCATCGGCCACCGCTGCAGCCCCGCTCCATGATCCTTACCCTGTGTCTCTGGCTTTCTCTTTCTCTCTCGGTTTCTATATAAACTGGTGTATTTCCGAAACTAATTATGAAATTATTATGACTTTTGTTCCACACCACCACTGAGGTAAAAATCAAGGAGAGTTTTCTGTATAAAGGTTTCCCCCCCCCCTCCTAAATGTGGCATATGAGCGGGGGAGTGCGGCCTTGCCGATACCTCCGCCTGACCTATAATTATACACTCGCCAGAACTGACCTGCCCTCAGACAAGGGGGGGGAAACCTTTATACAGAAAACTCTCCTTGATTTTTACCTCAGTGGTGGTGTGGAACAAAAGTCATAATAATTTCATAATTAGTTTCGGAAATACACCAGTTTATATAG
>NC_136974.1:2015287-2040287 GCF_032717465.1 Coenobita brevimanus | reverse complement strand
TTTTTATTTATGTCAAAGTATAAGCTAAAAATAAGGGATTGAGGCGTCTGACAATAGATAGATAGATAGATAGATAGACAGAAATAAAAGGAAAGATAAAAGGAAAATGGTGTAGTCGTGGTGAAGAGGTCGCAAGCAATTAAGGTCTGGCTTCCTGTGTACGGTATATATATAAATGACCCTTATCGTCCCCATCCGCTGCTCTTAACACCTATCAATCACTAACTCAGTCTCTCCCCTCCCTCAGACCTTTCCCCTCCCCACCCCTCCCTCCCTTTTCTCCCCTCTCTGGCCTCTTCCCTCCTCTCTTCCCTACCTCAACCTCCCCTCCTCTTTCCTCCTCCATATCCTTATCTCCCCCTCCTCCCCATCCCTTTTCTCCCCTCTCTGACCTCCCCCCTCCTCTCTTCCCTACCTCAACCTCCCCTCCTCTTTCCTCCTCCATCTGCCGATCTCCCTCTTCTCTCTCCCCCCTCCTCCCCATCCCTTTCCCCGCCCTGTCCTCCTAACTTCATGTCCACCTTTCCTTCCTCTCCCCAGGTCTTCCCTATTCCCTTCCTCTCCCTTACACTACCTCTCCCTCTTCCCCTCTTCGTCCTTTCCCCTCTCCCCTCTCCCCTTCCCTTGGTAATTACTCTCCCTTACACCCCCTCCTCCCTCCCCCTGCATCACAGAATCGCAGTTGCACGTCGCGCATGCATATCAATTGCTACGCCTCACTGACGGGGTTTTTCACTCTATACACCCCTTTTACTCAAATGTTAATGGCTTTTTTTATTTCATTATATATATGTGCTCTGTTTGGATGGATGGATGGGTGGATGGATGGGAGGATGGGTGGACGATGAATAAATGGATGGACTGACTGGATGGATGAATGGATGGATGGATTGACTGGAAGAACAGTTTGATGGATGAATGGACGATGAATGACTGGATGGATTGACTGGGTGAATGGATGGATGGACGATGAATGAATGGATGGCTTGACTGGATGAATGGATGGATGGATCATTCGATAAATGGATGAATAGATAGATAAATAGATTGAACGAACGAATGAGAGTATAAACCCAAGTATGGCCACATCTTTCCTCAAATTCTTCCCCTTCAAATATCAGACGATTTTCTTCATCTCGTGGTAGTCGATGGAAGTGCACTACTAGACAGGGGTAGAACAACAACTACTACTACTATTACTACTACTACTAAACACAGTGGATGGACGATAGGATGAGAGAGAGTGAAATTGTGAAAGCAGGTGAGAAGGTGAGAGGCAGGTGTGTGAAAGGTGTGAGTGAGGGAAAGTGGGTGAACATGGTGTGTCGGAGGGGGAAAATTTGATGAGACAGACAGACAGAGACAGAGACAGACAGACAGACAGACAGACAGAAAGAGAGAGAGTCAGATGGAAAACTTAAAAATAAATAGCGCCAAACCTCGCAATAATCAACCATTTCTGCCCTCACGTTCGCACCTTTACTAACAATGTGTGTGTGGAGGGGGGTGTGGACGTGTGGAGGGGTGGGGTGTGAACGTGGGGGGTTTGGGGTGGATTTGGAGGCGTTGGTGAGGTCGGGCATGTGTGGGAGGGTGTGGGTGTGTGTGGCGGGGTGTGGAATGCTGTGGTGGAGATGGGGACAGAATGATAGTGAGGGTGTGTGTGTGTGTGGTGGGGGGCTAGGGGTGTGGGTGTTGGTATATGTGGCAGAGTGGGGGCGTAGGGGTGTGTGTGGAGTGGGGTGTGAGTGTGTCTGTATGTATATGCGTGCGGGTGTCTGTCCGTGCGTCCTTGCTGGTGTGGAGGTGGGTGTTGGTGTGGAAGGGGAGGGGGAGAAACAGCATCTTCCACTTAATGCTTTAAAAAGAGTATCAAAGCCTTCCCAGTGATTGGATTCCACTCAGCCAATCGCATCCATCTTGTGTCACTCAGATGTAAATATTATCATGCGTTCGTACCAGACAGTCGAGTGCAAATATCACGCCTTTTTCAAATCATTATCAGCAAGAACTTCGGCAGGTGTTTTGTAATATAAATACTTAAATACTGTTAAAATGCCAACACCTACCCCTCTATTGACCCCTTCCGGAGCGTAGGGGGCAGAAGCTAGTCCACCGTAGCCCAGGTCATGCCAGGGTATCATCGGCCTTCTCTTCCGGTAGTGTATTAAACGATTGAATATAAACAGCAATTTTAAGTTATGATTATATACTTAAAACCCAAACAGCATAGTAATTGAAACGAATATTTTTAACCTCCTCTTTGATTATAAACCGCAAAGTTATAATAATTGTCATAAATACTGGTTGTAAGTTTTATAACATCTCTCTTCTTAGTCTGTGTATTGCCAGACGCCTTAATCCCGTAAGGGGTGGCCACAGACAAAACGCCTCCATGTCGCCCTGTCCCCCGTCATTTCACTGCCCCGCTCCCAGCTCACACACCCCTCTCTCATATACCTCTCCACTCCATCCCTCCATCTCATCCTCAGCTCACACCCCCCTCTCTCATATACCTCCCCTCTCCATCCCCCCATCTCATCCTCAGCCTTCCCCTCCCTTTTCCCCCCCTCCACCTCTTGTTTTAAGTAAATTTATTATGATATCTCCTCTATGTTAACGTTATTTTCGATTTTAATAACAAATCTAGTGACTAACATCCGCCTTGAATGTAAACAGATGGAAGTTACAATAATTCTGAAAGAAAAAGATAGGCTGCCTGTTTTAATCCCTATCTTAAATTTTATAGAAACTAGATTATTATTATTATTATTATTATTATTATTTAGCAAATATACTTCACCTAACCACACTACGTCAACAGCAAATCAAAGTTGCAATTTTGTAGTAACTCTTATTTATTTAGTAAAGTCCTGATGTAAGTTTGTACTCATGTAATGCTGTACTATATAAAAGTATCTAAGTTGCAGGTCTGTAGTAACTCTGTGAAGTCCTGCTGTACAGTAATTTCGTACTAATGTAATTTTGTACTAAAAAATGTACTTACCTCGCCCTGTAATTTTTGTACTAGATTAAAATATGTAATTCTGTACTAAAAAAAATATGTACTCACCTCGCCCTTAAATATAAAGAGTTCTTGTCGTAACACTGCCATTGCGTCGTAGTTTCCTTCACAGAGGTTTGCTGGGGTGGGTGGGGGCTTCTCAGTGGGTGCCCTCTCCCCCTCCCCCCACCTCCCCTCTTCCCTCCGCCTCTCCTCCTCCTCCCACCGCCTCCTCTCCTCCTCCTCCCTCCGCCTGACTTCCTCCTCCCTTCGTTCGTGCTCCTCCCTTCTTCTCCTCTCCTCCTCCTGTTCCTCCCGCTCTCGTCTCCTCTCCTCCTCTCTCCTCTTCTCTTCCTCCTCTCTCCTCCTCCGGTCCTTCTCATAAATATCCTCCTCCTCTTCCTCTTCGTCGTACGTGGGGTCTGAAGGAAGGGAGGGAAGAGATGGAACTGTGGGCTTACTCCTCCCTAAGAACTCGTCTATTGTTTCATAATCACCGTCGTAGCGTAGGTGGTCATCATCACTATCATCACCATCATCACTATCATTATCATCATTAACATCACTATCATCATCATCATTAACATCATCACTATCATCATCATCACCATCATCATCATCATCATCACTAACCTTACCCTTATTGTTACCATTAGTAGTAGTAGTAGTAGTATGTTCACCATCATCACTATCTTTACCGTTATCGTTAGTATCATCACTATCATTACTACTGTCATTATCATCACTATCCTCATCACTACCATCCTTATCGTTAGCATCACCATCATTATCTTTACTGCCATCATCACTATCATCATCACTACCATCGTTACTACTATCATCATCATTATCACTACCTTTATCAACATCATCACTACCGTTTTCACCACCATCATCACTATCTTTACTCTTTTCACCACCACCATCACCACTACCTTCATCACCAGCCTTACCCCCGCCTGCTTGCTCGTCGGATTGGTGGTCTGTTCGTGGCGTGGTCGTGGTGGAGGTCGTAGTAGAGTTGAAATATTCGTCGTCTCCCTCAAGTCGTCTCTTTACTGTAGGAGGAAACGACACGTAGTTATAGGGAAAGAACATCACTATTATTATTATTATTATTATTTACTACTACTACTACTACAACTATTATTATTATTATTCTTATTATCTTGAAAAGTCAGTTATTTCTTTACCCTATGATGTAAGTAGGGCTCGTGGTTGGAATGGTGATGATGATGATGATGATGATGATGGTGGTGGTGGTGCACAAAAATTACAGAAACAAGGTATATATCAAAACTCATCACCATCATCATCATCATCATCATCAGTTCACTTCCCACCAATTACAAG
Organism: Coenobita brevimanus; assembly: GCF_032717465.1. Taxonomy (NCBI): domain Eukaryota; kingdom Metazoa; phylum Arthropoda; class Malacostraca; order Decapoda; family Coenobitidae; genus Coenobita; species Coenobita brevimanus. The sequence goes on along the minus strand of NC_136974.1, from coordinate 2,035,930 downwards.
AGATAGGTATAACAGAGATACTTAATTATACATAAATATTCAGTAATTCAAAATCTCCTTCATACACACAGTTGTTTGCAATGATATAAAATGTCTGATGATAGCCATTGAGTGGAGGTAGTAGCAGTAGAAGAATTAAGACTTAGACATTTATGCTTATCGAAGAGAGAGAGAGAGAGAGAGAGAGAGAGAGAGAGAGAGAGAGAGAGAGAGAGAGAGAGACCTGGTGTTGGGCAGGTCAGATGCGTCTCCGGCAGGTGTGTTTTGGTGTGACAGGTGAGATTAGAGATAGTTATTTTCTCTCTCTCTCTCTCTCTCTCTCTCTCTCTCTCTCTCTTTCTCTCTCTCTCATTATTTACGCTTTACAAAACACGGTACGTCGCTTCCTCTTATATCACTAGCTCGACAAAAATATGTAATGATAAACAGATGTGTGTGTGTGTGTGTGTGTGTGTGTGTGTGTGTGTGTGTGTGTGTCTGTGTGTGTGATAAAAATAACTTACAGTATTATATATTCCTCTCCCCCTCCCCGTCTCCCCTCCCTCCTCCCTCCCCTTCCCTCCTCCCTCCCTCCCCTCCGGGTCCCTACACGCCCTCTTGAACCTTCTTTGTCAGGGGGTTTAATTTAGCCTGGGGAGAGAGAGAGAGAGAGAGAGAGAGAGAGAGAGAGACAGACAGACAGACAGACAGACAGAATTTGTGTATGTATGTATGTACTGTATGTATGTATGTATGTGTATGTATGTATGTATGTGTACGTGTGTGTGTATGAAACAGCATGTACACAGGTAAACAAACACCTCAAATTAACACACCTGTCTAAAATTCTCTATTAATCCACACTCTACCATTATATATATATATATATATATATATATATATATATATATATAGATAGATAGATAGATAGATAGATATAGATATAGATATTCTTTCCCCTAACAATAAAGACACACACACACACACACACACACACACACACACACACACACACACACACACACACACACACACACACACACACACACGCCACTCACTGTAAAGCTCCCACATAGCCATCACATCGTCGTAGTCCAAGGCGAAGTTGGGGTTATATCCCTTGTAATACGGGAACATAATAGACCCAGAGACCGGTGAGTGCGCCAGACCCAAGGAGTGACCTAATTCGTGGACCGCGACCGTAAAGAAATCCAGACCTGTTGGGGAGAGAGAGAGAGCATGGGGAGGTTAGATAGGGTGGGGTGCCAGAGTTTGTGTGTGTGGGAGGGAGTGTAGGTGTGTGTGGGGGGGGGGAGTTTGTGTGTGTGTAGGGAGGGTGTGTGTGTTAGTGTGTGTGTGTGTGTGTGTGTGTGTGTTAGTGTGTGTGTGTGTGTGTGTGTGTGTGTGTGTGTGTGTGTATGTGTATGTGTGTGTGTGTGTGTGTGTGTGTGTGTGTGCTTTATTCTCGTACTTGTGTTTTCATTATATTTCCTCATCATGGTTATCTGACAATTCATGTTTTTTGTTTTTTTTGTTTTTCTTCCATCTTGATCCGAAAAAAAAAAATTGATGGAGAACCAGAACAAGTATGAACAGTAAGCGATGTCCTAGACCCGTATTCTCATCGTGTAAGAAAGCTCCCTAGCATTTTTTCCTAAGCGATTTATTTTCCTTTTTGCACCTCACTGTCCTCTTCTACACCACACACATCCTTCCAACATCGCCATACTCTGCATAAATAACGTACAAGTGGATTTTAATCAGCCATATCCGGAAATAAATCGCTGAGGAAAAGGTGCTAGGGAACTTCCATACTAGACGAGGGCAGACACCCATCAAAGAAAATGATCTCAAGATTTCTGTTAGTTCTAGATATCATAGAGGCAATAAATAAATGATTGTTAAAAAATTCCAACTCTATCCCCAGCTTCTCACATCGTTTCCTTCGGTCTATCCTTGTCTTATACTTTCTACCCCCCCCCACCTCACCTGAGTATGCATCAGAGGGTCGAATCCTCCACGTCTCACTCTCGTCAAAGTGCACGTCGCCGCCATAGTCTCCAAACTCGTAGGGGTAGTACGCGTGGGCCAGAATGCCGCTCTCACCATCAAAAGCATACCTGTCGAGAGATAAGAGGCGTTAATTAAGTCTCACCTGATCTATTACCTAATTATCTATCACCTAATTATCTAATCTAATCTATCACCAAATTCTCTATCTATCATCTAATTCTGTCACCTAATTCTCTATCTATCATCTAATTCTGTCACCTAATTCTCTATCTATCACCTAATTCTGTAATCTAATCTGTCACCTATTCTCCCTAACCTAATCTAGCCACACCTGTCCTACCTTGCCTTACCTGTAATTATCCTACCTAATTAACCTACATCATGGCCAATCGTCATCGCTTACCTGGGTGCAGTTTACGTATGGTCATTATCATCATCATACTTAAAGATTATCATACTATTACCTGCCTATGTCCTCTTTCGTACTGTTCTTAGCAGGGTGTACTCACTCTGATATTACACTACAGCCAGAGATTTTAACAATATTCCTTTTCACCCTCTCATTTTCTCCTTCCATCCCTCCTATTAACAGCGCTATCCAACCCCCCAACACTCCCCCACATCCCTCACCCCATCCGTACTTCGCCAGCTTGGGAGGGGAATTAATTTTGGTCACTCTTCATGCTAGGGAAGTATTTGATTCTTTTGTGATAATAATGTAATACCAATTCAGATAAAATTTGTTACGTAAATAATAATAATAATAATAATAATAATAATAATAATTTTTCGTTTTCCCAGGTGAAACTCGGCGTGTCACCCTAAGATTTTTTTTTCGCGGCTGTGAGAAGAGGTAAGTCTCTCTCTCTCTCTCTCTCTCTCTCTCTCTCTCTCTCTCTCTCTCAAAAACCAAAATTTCGGGTCCCTTTCATTTTACAGCAACAGTTATATGGAAAAAGTTGTACTATTTTGAAACACCCCTAACTTTTGACAGTAACTGTACTTCCTGTCTAGTTGTTCCTTTACCATACATGTCCCTTATTTATTTATTTATTTATTTATTTTATTTATCTTCGTTTTCGAGTACTTTGGGCTTGGGGTAATTTTTTATTTTTGTATTATTATTATTATTATTTATTATTATTATTATTATTATTATTATTATTATTATTTTCTTATCGGAACTCAATATGGCAAGATTAATTTCCCCTTTTTGTATTATTATTATTATTATTATTATTAATGTATACGTGAAGCAGGTGTGTAATTAGTAACGCTGTGTAGTCATGTATAATCTAGCATTCATTTACATCGCTAAATATTAATAGCAGAATAATAGTAGCAGCTAGGTGAGGTCTGCATAGAGGAGAATATTGCACAGTTTTAATAGCAAGGTATTGTGTGGGCTAATTAACTGGGATATTGGCTAGTGGGATAATATTTAACATTGAGATGGAGGGATGGAGTGGAGAGGTATATGAAGGAGGGGATGGGAACTGGGAGCGGGGCAGTGAAACGGCGGGGGACAGGGTGACGTGGAGGCGATTTGTTTGTGGCCACCCCGTGTAAGGGATTAAGGCGTCTGGCAATTGATAGATAGAGATGGGGTCATGAAATAAGGATAATGTGAGTTGAATGGCAATTATTTGACCTCGTTTAGGTTAGGCTAGCTCAGTTCCGGTTTGGGTCGGGTCGGGTCGGATCAGTTAATCGTAGTTTATAAAACGATAATTAATGATGATGGCTTAATGAAGGACGTAGGTGCAATTATCATGTTCATTATCTTCAACCCCTTCAGCCCGAGTACGTCTTACCTTCTTTCCTTCCTTCTAACCACGTAATTACTCTTTAGGGTGACTTTCAGTAGTAGAGGTTAAGTAAAATCGACCCTAACCCCTCCAATTATAATTTAAATTTCCATTAATTTTATACCCTCGTGGGGCGTAGCAATATATATATATATATATATATATATATATATATATATATATATATATATATATATACTTTGTCCTCGCGCTGAAGGGGCTAAGGATGGACGCGGAAGTTGGTAGGACGTCGGGCGGAAGTTGACGATGTTTGCAGGTTTACGTGTCATTTTCCGTCCAGAGTTGTAATTATTTTGTCTTTCTTTCCTTTTCTTTATTTTCTGTCTTTCTCTCTTCCTTTATTTATTTATTTATTTATTTTAGTGGTAGAGGAAGGTGGTTGTGTGGACGAGGAAGATGAAGTGAGCAAGACAAGGAACTAGAGAGAGGTATACGTGTGTGTGTGTGTGTGTCCTCACTTGTCTTATAAATTACTTTTCGGTATTTCTAACAAGAGTAAAGGTCCTGCATCAAAATTTTAAGTCTATCCTACAATGTCCTCGTTTTCTTCCATCAACGTCCAATTAGAGAAAACGTGTATGTTAAATTTAAGGAGAAACTACAACATATCTTAGTAAATACGTTAATATTCTTTCATCTTATCTGCAATTTTTCATTCTGTCTGTCATCTCACATATACTCCACATATATCTCCATTTTTTTTCGGTGCACAAGCAAGGACAAAAATCCGTTTAATTCGCCCTTTTCCACTGTTGACTAATATTCGTAAGATGAGAGAGGCTTGGTATTTTTCACCGCTGAGAGCTTATTATTTTTTATATAAAGCGTTAGAGAGGAAAGTAGCGGTCCACGAACATTGTCTTGAATATGAAGTACACACAATAGAAAAATGGGAACGGCGAAGTACGTGAAAATCTGACAATGTTTTGGGTAAGGTATATGTAAGAAGTAATAGAAAACGGAAGATATTTAACATTGAACGAACAGAGCAATCTTTCGCCTTAGACTGAATAAAAAATCGTCTGGAAGTAGCAAGGACGAAGTGAATTAACTAAAAAATTCTCAAAATACATCGTCACAGCGCGCCAGATTCGACTTCGATGGACCCGCGCCAAAATCGAATTACAGCTTCCCAGTTTGCGCCCGTTGTGATCCATATCGTATCAGCCGTTCATGAGATTTCGTTCCCATACATACATACATACATAAATCCATACATACGTACATTAATACATACACACATAGAGACTTACTTTTTCACATCAACTACCGTCTCAACCTACCCATCGCCTCACTCAAGACACTTCCTCACCCTACCCCATCACCTGCTACCCATCCCTCTCACTTCCTCCCTCACCCATCCCCCTCACTCCCTGACTCACCCGTCGCCGTGGTCGTAGCTAGCGAAGAAGATGATAATATCGGCCACTCCGTTGTACACTTCGGTAAACTGCAGGTGGGAGTAGGTTGTCCAGGCGTCGAAGGCTTTGCGCAGCTCCTCTTGCACGTTTTCTTTGGAGCCCAGTTGCGGGGACCAGTTGGCCACGCTGGAGGGGGGTACTTGTTGATTATTTCTTTTTAGTGTGCAGGCCTGTGTATTGTAGGTGATGATTGTTATTTCATTGTATTTTCTGTGTGTATTGTCGTGAATAGTTTGCTCTAGCCTGGCATGAGCTGGCAGCTGTTATACACGTTCAAGCCTTGTGTTACACTCATTGGTTGATTTTTGTGTATATTTGCTTTAAGATACGGAAGCTGGGACTTGGATTGAATTCTGGTATGTTGCCGGGGTTGTTACGTCTTCCAGTGAGGTTGGAGGAGGTACTGTGCTTACCTGTGTCTGTCTGTTTGTCCTCAAGATACATAAAAAAATATATATATATATAAAATTTCAATGAGATCTGGTGGATAGGTGGGCAGTGGGTCAAGAAGGTGTTGAATATTTTGAAGGTTCAGCCGGATCCGGACGCAGGCTATTTATGAATTTTATTGGCGCCGGTAGAGTCATGAGTCCTTATGTAACAGGGGAGACTCAAACCACGGAATTAACTGACATTATGAGACGGTAAAATCCATGGACTCACTAGTACGTCAGCTTCCTCTTCCTCCACCCCTCGCCCCCCAGGATGTATCGCTTAGGCCGCCTGTGTCCCTCCTCTTCGAAGTCCTCGGGGTCCGCGTCAGGCAGGCCACATCGGGGGGTCTGCATCAGCTAAGGGCAGGGCGGGAGGGGGGGGGGTTAGTAGGGAAAGTAGAGTTGCAAAATCGAAAAGTGTTACATTTTTGCGAGGCACACAGATACTACCACTGCTGCTATTAAGTACAAAAAAGTTTGGAAATTTCGGGGATGATATTAAACAAAAAAAAAACAACAACAAAAAATAGTGGTACAATATTGATACAAATTTCACGGTTATCAATACTCATTCCTCCTCTCCCACCCTCCACCCTCTTCTCTCCCACCCTCCACCCTCATCACTCCCACCCTCCACCCTCTTTCTCCCATCCTCCACCCTCATCACTCCCATCCTCCACCCTCGTCTCTTCCACCCTCCGCCCTCTTCCCCCTCCTTTCCCCGTCTTCCCCCAACCATACCTCGATCGTAGCATTGTCAATCACCCCCGTCGGCTCCAATCCTCCAAACAGCTGCATTTTCTTGATCGCCGCGGTGAGGGAGGTGGTGGTGAACAGGAACTCGGTGCTGTTGTCGCTGGTTGGCACGTACCCGAACTTCTGCATGAATTTTACCTGTGCGGGAGAGAAGTGGAAGGCTAATTAACACCTGGATAAAGTGATCTGATAAGCACAGGTATCAAATTAACTTCACCTGAGAGAGAAGGGAGGCTAATTAACACCTGGCTAAAGTGATCTAATTAGCGCAGGTATCAAATTAACTTCACCTGGGAGAGAAGGGAGGCTAATTAACACCTGGATAAAGTTACCTAATTAGCACGAGATGTAAATTACGCATCACCTGGAGGAGAGAGAAGCAGAGTAATTAACACCTGGATAAAGTGATCTAATTAGCACAGGTATCAAATTAACTTCACCTGGGAGAGAGGTGAGAGGCTAATTAACACCTGGATAAAGTTACCTAATTAGCACGAGAATTAAATTACGCTTCACCTGCATGGAAAAGAGAAATAAAAATCCAGCAACACCTGAATTTAAAAAAAAAAAATTACCTGACTTTAATATCAATGAAGGAAGAAGGAACACAGCCAAATTTCCACCTGTCCTTCACCTGAGGGAAAAAAAGGAAGAAAGCAAGGAAGGAAAAGTCTACATATACACCTGGATCGATCTTTCGGCAGGTATCTTGAATTAAAAAAAGCAATATTTTCACCTACCTCTTTACTAAAATTGGCTGGGGATAGATTGAATTAAATAGGGGCGTGGTCGATTTTCAGGCCGAATTTTACGTTAGGGTCAAAGAAGAGGAAGGAAGAAGTGGAGGAAGAAGAAGAAGAAGAAGAGGAGGAGGAGGAGGAGGAGGAGTGCGATTTCTCTCTCATCTTAGGGAGAACTCCGATATTTTATTTGTTAGTCTTAGAGAGAGAGAGAGAAACAAGGCCAGGGACACACACACACACACACACACACACACACACACACACACACACACACACACATAGGCCTTACCGCATGTAGTGTAGAGCCGGGTCGTGGGGCGGGGGTCGTGAAGTTGAGGTGGGGTGGTGGTGTGATCGCCCCAGCCTTCAGGTCGTTGCTGCCCCCCCCGTAGTAGTCGCTCTGGTAGTTGCTCAGGTAGTCGTGATAGTCGTACACCTTGGCCTCTAGGTCGTCTGGCTGGCTGGAGTCGTCGTGGGGTAAGCTGTAGTAGTCGTTGTGGTAGGGGCTGGATCTTGGGTCGTACTGGGGGTCGTGGGGGTGGTTGGGTCGTGTGTAGGGGTCGTTCTGTGGTGGGCTGTGGTCGTATCTTGTATCGTAGTGGTCGTTTTGTGAGTCGTAGCTTGGATCTTGGTCGTGTCTTCTGTTCTGGTGGTCGTCTTGTGAACTGTATCTTTCGCTGTGGTCGTTCCCTCTTCTGTGGTAGTCGTCTTGTGAAGTATAGCTTGGATTAAAGTCGTATCTAACGCTGTTCTGGTCGTACCCTCCTCCATACTGGTCGTCTTGTTCATTATAGGTAGGGATGTAGTCGTGTCGTGTGTGGTGGTCGTCCTGTGAACTGTACCTCGCACTGTAGTCGTACCCTGTGTTGTGGTCGTGCGTGTCGTGGCGGGGGGGAGGGGGGCCGACTGGAATCGCCCCCACGCACCCCAGCACGACCACCAACGACAAGACGACCCGCTGGTGCCCTCTCATGGTAGTACCTGGTGGAGGAGAGAGAGAAGGTCGTAGATCAAAGGTGGTAGATGAGAGAGAGAGAGAGAGAGAGAGAGAGAGAGAGAGAGAGAGAGACCTGGTCCGGGCGAAGGTCTACCGCAATGCAATCCTTTAAACGGTGTGGTAAAAGTGAGTGCGTGAGTGAGTGACACAGTTAGGGACACACGACCGAATCTTTAAACGGTGTAGTAATGCAGTGAGTGCGTGAGTGAGTGACACAGTTAGGGACAGACGCTTTACTTGGCCGTCCTAGTGGGTGTGGTGAAAAATAAATAAGCTAGGAGAATACTATACGAGATGGTAAGTGATAATGGTAACCTCTTGAGACGGTATTATGGGAGTGAACTAGGTGCATGCTTCACACACACACACACACACACACACACACACACACACACACACACACACACGCACACACACACGCACACACACACACGCGCGCACACACACACACACACGTACGTCACTGTCTATCTATATATCTATCATCGTGTCTGTGTATCTCTTTGCTTCTTTGTCCTTCCTCGTTCCCACTAACCTCTCTCTCTCTCTCTCTCTCTCTCTCTCTCTCTCTCTTTGGGGAATGGAGAGGTAAGTGAGAGGGATTGGAGAGGAATGCGAGAGGGGGGAGAAGTAAGCCAGAGAGGGGAGAGAGAACGGGGGAGGGAAGGGAGTGAGAGGGAGGGAGGAGGGATGTGGGGGGAAGGGGGAGGATGGAGGGAGGGAGGGAGGTGGAGGGAAGCGAGAAGGAGAGATTCGTAGTAATGATGAGTCCTCTTTATTATTATTATTATTATTATTATTATCATTATTATTATTATATTATTTTTTATATTTTTATTATTGTTATTACTACTACTACTACTACCACCATCGTTACCTTCGAATTACATGCTCTTTGGCCGGCCCTGTCCTTCTGTCACTCGCTAACAATTTTCGTACAAGTGCTTCATTCCCCCATAACTAACCCGAGACTAAATAACACAAGCACGGTGGTTACGCATCTGTAATTACACGTGCTCCTCTTACTCCTGTTAGCGCTGTGGAATTTTTCGTAACTTAGAACAGATTTTTTTTTGTACTTACGAGGTTAAATATTGTCTTAAGTCGGAGGCTAAGTAAAATCGTAAGTATAATAGTGTTTGATGGAAAGAATATGTGGTACTCGGACTGAAGGGGTTAAAGGCATGATATACACTACCTACCCGTCAGTCTATCTGTGTATCTATCTGTCTGTCTATCTATCTGTATACCAATCTCAGTCTATCTCTTGTCTGTCTGTCTATCTATCTATCTGTATACCAATCTCAGTCTATCTCTTATCTGTCTGTCTGTCTATCTATCTATCAGTCTGTCTATCTATTTGTCTCTATCTGTCTATCTATCTGTCCATCTGTAACATAATAAATAAATAAAGAGGGTTCCATGAAATTCCTACTGACCTCCTTAGACATAAACAAACACAGTGAAGGGATGATGTCAACTCTCTCTCTCTCTCTCCCTCTCTCTCTCTCTCTCTCTCTCTCTCTCTCTCTCTCTCTCTCTCTCTCTTCATATTAGTTACTATCGTCTGCCATTAGCAACGCGAGGCGATATAGTTTTTGTCAGTGTGTGTGTGTGTGTGTTTTGTGTGTGTGTCTGTTGCCAAAATATCTCGAAAAACTGTGGACGAATTTTCACCAAACTTTAAGGAAACAGAAATTATATGGATGTGCAGAAGCCTATTATTTTTGGTGAGGATTTGATCAACGACGGCCGAATACCAGCCCGCCATAATTTTGTTTTTTACTGTGAATTGAACTTGTGAAACGCGGTGACTGAATTCCGTAGAGTTTTGACTTTTTATTAATTTTTTTTTTTTTTTTTTTTTTTTTTTTTTTTAATACTGTGAAATGAACTTGCGAAATGCGGTAATTGAATTCCGTAGAGTTTTGACATTTTTTCTTTTTACTGTGAATTGAACTTGTGAAACGTGGTGACTGAATTCCGTAGAGTTTTGACATTTTTCTTCCAGATTGGTTTGTAGATAGCTTGTACCTTAGCCAGCAACATATTTTGGCGGGCGATTAGCATTCGGGTATTCGGCCCGCCAATGCTTTTGTTTTATTTTTAAAGCTTACTGTTTCATCTATCAGTCTGTCTGTCTGTCTCGTACTGTCTCTAACTTTCTATATATTTATCTGTACCGGTCTGTTTGTCTGTCTCTGTCTGTATAACTGTCTGTCTACCTACCGTCTTATCCATGTCTGTCTGTCTGTCTGCCTGTGTGTCTGTCTGCCTGTGTGTCTGTCTGTCTGTCTGTCCGTGCTATCTCTGGCCTACCCCAGTGACGATGATGTGAAAGTTAGAAATGAGAGAGAGTGAGCGAGTGAGTGAGAGAGACGGAGGGAATTATCTTGTTAAGCTGGTTAGGAGAAGAGAAGAGAGGAGAGGAGCGGAGAGGAGAGGAGCGAGGAGGGAAGGAGAGGAGTGAGGAGGGAAGAGGAGAGGAGAGGGAAGGAGAGGAGTGAGGAGGGAAGAGGGAAGGAGAGGAGTGAGGAGGGAAGAGGGAAGGAGAGGAGTGAGGAGGGAAGAGGAGAGGAGACGAGTGAGGAGAGAAGAGAGGAGAGAAGAAAAGGAGGGAGGAGAGGAGAAGGGAAGGGAAGAGAGGAGAGAAGAAAAGGAGGAGGGAGGAGAGAAAGACGAGAGAAACTAAGGAGAGGATGCAGAGGAGAGGAGAGGAGAAGGGAGGGGAAGAGAGGGGAGAGGAGAGATGGAAGGGGGAGATAGGAAATATTATGTGGATATAAAGGCAATGCAGAAAGAGGGATTGTAAGAGGGAAAGAAGAAAAGAGGAGGAAGGAAAGTTGGAGGAAAGTAGAAGATGAGAAGATATAAGAGGGAGGAAGACAAAGAAAGAAATTATAGAGAAAATTGGAAAGAGAGAAGGAAAGAGAGAGAGAGAGAGAGTGGATAAAGGAGAAGGCCGTTTGACTTGAGGGTATGACTCAGCCAGAGAAATAAAGGAAGAAAAGAGTAAGGAAAGTAAAGGAGACGAGGAGGAGGGGAATGTGAAGAAAGGGAGAGAGGAGAGGAGAAGGAAGAAAGGGAGAGAGGAGAGGAAGAGGAGAGGAAAGGAGAGAGGAGATAAAATGGGGGTCAAAGAAGACAGAGACGGGAAGAATGACAGGAAAAGAGATGGAAGAGGAGAGAAAGAAAAAAAGAGGAAGACTAACTGAGAGAGAGAGAGAGAGAGAGAGAGGAAGGCAAGGAATGGCGAAGGAAGGAAGCAGAGATATTTATTTTAGGTATGAGGTAAGGTATAAAATAGTGTCTAGTTAAGCCGAATATACAGTGTTAAAGAACTGCCAACCCCACCCATACTGAGTTGGTGTGTTGTACTGTGGCCGCCTACACACACACACACACACACACACACACACACACACACACACACACACACACACACACACATATATACACACACATACACATACACACAGACACTGGTATACATACACACGCACACTCATACATACGTGCATCCATACACACACACACACACACACACACACACACACACACACATACATACATAGTGTAATAGGGTCTACAAATGCCCGCGTTGTCCATCAGCAAGCGGGGATCTTCTGTGTGGCTCAGTGGTAACGTGCGCGGCTGTGGAGTGCAAGGGCCTGAGATCAAATTTCAGCCAGACCAGTGATTAATTTGTTCAGTTTCAGTTGGGTAACAATAGGCTACACGAACACATCCATGCACACACTCATATACGCGCACACACGCCCGCACACGCATACATGTACACACACACACACACACACACACACACACACACACACACACACACACACACACACACACACACACATCTTTCTCCTGTGTGTCACTCATTGTTGGCACTTTTGTCATTGTTACCACCACTACTACCCACACCACCACCACTACTACCCACACCACCACCACCACTACCCACACCACCACCACCACTACCCACACCACCACCACCACTACCCACACCACCACCACCACTACCCACACCACCACCACCACTACCCACACCACCACCACCACCACTACCCACACCACCACCACCACTACCCACACCACCACCACCACTACCCACACCACCACCACCACTACCCACACCACCACCCACACCACCATCACCACTACCCACACCACCACCACCACTACCCACACCACCACCACCACTACCCACACCACCACCACCACTACCCACACCACCACCACCACTACCCACACCACCACCACTACCCACACCACCACAACCCACACCACCACAACCAACACCACCACCACCACTATCCACACCACCACAACCCACACCACCACCACCACCACAACCCACACCACCACCACCACTACCCACACCACCACCACCACTACCCACACCACCACCACCACTACCCACACCACCACCACCACTACCCACACCACCATCACAACTACTACCCACACCACCATCACCACTGCTACCCACACCACCACCACTACCCACACCACCATCACCACTACCCACACCACCACTACTACCCACACCACCACCACCACTACCCACACCACCATCACCACTACTACCCACACCACCATCACCACTACTACCCACACCACCATCACCACTACTACCCACACCACCATCACCACTACTACCCACACCACCATCACCACTACTACCCACACCACCATCACCACTACTACCCACACCACCATCACCACTACTACCCACACCACCATCACCACTACTACCCACACCACCAACACCACTACCCACACCACCACCACCACCACTACCCACACCACCACCACCACTACCCACACCACCACCACCACTACCCACACCACCACCACCACCACTACCCACACCACCACCACCACCACTACCCACACCACCACCACCACCACTACCCACACCACCACCACCACCACTACCCACACCACCACCACCACCACTACCCACACCACCACCACCACCACTACCCACACCACCACCACCACCACTACCCACACCACCACCACCACTACCCACACCACCACCACAACCCACACCACCACCACTACCCACACCACCACCACCACCACTACCCACACCACCACCACCACCACTACCCACACCACCACTACCCACACCACCACCACCACCACAACCCACACCACCACCACCACCACTACCCACACCACCACCACCACCACCACCACCACCACTACCCACACCACCACCACCACCACCACCACCACCACCACCACCACCACCACCACCACCACCACCACTACCCACACCACCACCACCACTACCCACACCACCACCACCACTACTACCCACACCACCACCACCACTACCCACACCACCACCACCACTACTACCCACACCACCACCACCACTACTACCCACACCACCACCACCACTACTACCCACACCACCACCACCACTACCCACACCACCACCACCACTACCCACACCACCACAACCACTACCCACACCACCACCACCACTACCCACACCACCACCACAACCCACACCACCACCACAACCCACACCCCACTCACACCACCACCACCACTACCCACACCACCATCCAGACTATACATGCAGAGTGACAGAAAGAGGGTGACTATCGAGAGTGATGTATGTGAAACCACTGTATTAGTATGTTATGTGTATGTCAGCATATGCCATCAGTATAACTCAATAAGGTGTGAAAATAGGCAAGCATTTGAGGAGGATAAGTTTCTCTAATATCTATCTCAGTGCTCGCGAGACGAACACACTGATCACTGAGCCGCCGTGGTCCCGATCTCACCTGTTCAGATTAAATTTTCAGGTGCTAGTTAATTTGATGCAGAAAATACCCAATGCCAAAAAATATATACTCTTTTTGCTCTGATTTGGCTTAAAACTCCCTTCTCTTCGTCTGGCATGATTAGTAACAATAGATTAACACTAGAATATGATGCTGGGCAGGAGGAAGTGCTATGGAAAGGATGCATAGCCGTAGCATCGTCCTTTCTGCCACTGAGCTACGTGAAGTAAGCTACAAAAAGACATGAATTCTGAGCCAGGCAAAGGTGAAAGACGTATAGATGTAAATGATATGGTGGTCATTTGTGCCGTAGTGGATGAGATAAAAATATAGACGAAAAATATAGCTTCTGAACTATCTAGACAGCAGCTTTTCCACGCACAGATCTAGTACATTAAAGACAGCCGTGGCAACAGCGCCAGACAGCAGGGAAAGCTCTCATCGACACCGCGTCCTGGTGGAGAGTAAAATAAACAGTGTGAAATCGCTTGAGTTAATAGTTCTTACCGCTAGCGCCTTTGTTTGTGGTGGCCTGAGTACCCTGACACGCCACCACAAACACCACCACCACAAGGGATTAGTAAACAAAGCAAACAGTAACAAAACAGAAAGAAAAAAAAACAGTGAAACGAAGAGGAAATGAATGTACAGCCAAATGACAAATATCCAGACACTCCCCCCCAAAGAAAAACATGATGTAAAAACACGCATAATCACAACTGGACTTTCACACACACACACACACACACACACACACACACACACACACACACACACACACTACAGTCACGTACAAATATCCTGCTGTAGATCCTGCAGTTTGAACACACTATATATAGCAAATTACCACCGTGGATTTCTGGTTGAGGCAGAGAGAAATATTTACCCCAATTTACATACCAATTTCCACACCAATTTACATACCAATTTCTACACCAATTTACATACCAATTTCTACACCAAGAGAAGTGGAGTTGCAGGCGGTATTTCCTCTGTATATGTGTGGGATTCTGCACTAGTCTAAGGGAATCCAATCCTTTTTAACACGCTTGGATCCTGTTGGTTAGATTATAGAGGGATCCAATAGGGTTTTGATAGCTTATAGATTGCGTACAAGAGTGACTGGCCACTGGTGTGTATGTGAATGGAAACACACACACACACACACACACACACACACACACACACACACACACACACACACACACACACACACACATGGAAAAACGCACACAGAAGCCTCTCCCCCCGAAAAGTCACGCATTTAATAGGGCTTCATAGCACTGTATGTGTGTGTGTGTGTGTGCGCGCGCGTGCCCAGTAACAAAGAGAGAGAGGGAGAGAGAGAGAGGGAGAAAGAGAGAGAGAGAGCAGCGTGTGTGTATTAATAGAGAGAGAGACTTGGCAGAGAGGAGGTGAGTTGAATGAGATGGAGAAAAAGACAAGGGCTGTGATGTATGAGAGAGAGAGAGAGAGAGAGAGAGAGAGAGAGAGAGAGAGAGAGCAACGAGGTACAAAAGAAAGATGGAAAGATGATGTGGGGAACAATTGACATCCGTGAGTGTGTCTGTCTGTCTGTCACTCCATGTAAATTTATAGGTATGATAGGCAACGGTATCATGACTCCCACTACACGGTTGATCTCACGTCCTCGCTCTCCACCTCTTGACACTGAACCACTAAAACTACCACCACTATGACGTACCTACCTGTCACTCACCTACCATCACCATTACCTACTCAACTACCACAACTGTCACCAAAACTGTCATCACCTTTCCAGTCTATATACCACTCACCTACCATCACCATTACCTACTCGACTACCACAACTGTCACCAAAACTATCATCACCATTCCAGTCTGTATACCAGTCACCTACCACAACTGTCACCAAAACTACCATCACCATTCCAACCTATATACCACTCACCTACCACAACTGCCACTTTCCAACCCTCCCACCACCACAACAACCACGCCACACTCATCCTGCACCACCACCACCACCACACCTACCACCACACCACATTTTCTTCCACCTCTATAAATTCCACCACCTCAACCACAACCATCCCCGTCACCACCACCACCACCACCACCACCACCACCTCTGACAGCATCTCCATATAATCATCTCATACTGTCTTTGTTTTTTTTAACAATAAATTTTAATATTATCTGCCAATAATGTTTACCAAATATTCTTCTTTCTTAGTATAATGTCTCCTGGTCTTAAGGAGAAACTAATAATAATACTGCTGACAAAGGAAGTGAATTTTAGAACATGTATACTCCTGGTGTTGTGGGGAAGGATCTTGGTATACTCGCTTCCTTTGTGTGTATACTTAGATTATTTTCATTGTATGTAAGTATCCGTCAGTTGCATAGGATACATACATAGGTGCGTACTTACATGCATATAAGTGTGTGTGTGTGTGTGTGTGTGTGTGTGTGTGTGACGTCTGAGAGGGTGCATCGTGCTCGACACTCTCTCTCTCTCTCTCTCTCTCTCTCTCACACACACACACACACACACACACACTAAATCTATAATCCCTTTACACACCTGAGAGTCTAGCCATTCTGACCTGCCTAGGTATTTAGTAGTAGTTCTCAGCACCTCACTAAAATCTTACACAGGATCAAAACAAAGAAGATTCCAGATATTCTAATCTTAATCAGTAATTTCGGTTAATTTAGCAATATTTTGTGGGGAATCTGATAATTTCGAGATTGTTAATATAATGATGATAATAATAATAATAATAATTGGAATGGCACTCAGTAAAGCGCATACCAACGCCAAGGCCCAACATGCAGTTCCTTTTAATTCAGTCACGTCTAATCCAGTATCAAACTGCAATATTCACTGAAAAATTCACGAAAATGTCGAAAAACGCCTTATCTTGCAATGTTAAAGAAAGTGAAAAAAAAAAAAAAAATCCTGGATCCGCACCTTTATCCGGATCCGCACCAAAATATAATGGAGTGTATCCTGGGCCAAGGCCCATTCTTTTACCAAGTTTCGTGGAAATCCGTCCGGTAGTTTTTGTGTAATCTTGCTCACAAACTAACCAACAAACAAACGGACAGGGGTGAAAACATAACCTCTTTGGCGGAGGTCATAATCGTGTTGATAGCACGAGTGTCACACAAAACAGATCCTCAAACGGAAGGAAAAATTTTTAATACAAACGAGGAGTGTTGTAGAAGAAGAGGATGTTGGAAGGAAGGATGTGGTGGTCAAGAGGAAAAGTTAGAGAATTACTTACAAGGGAGGTGGATGTGCTACTTAGATTTCTGGGTATTTTTAGATGGGGAAGGAGAGAGAGAGAGAGAGAGAGAGAGAAGGATTAGGATTACTTAATTCGAGTGTTCTTACATGTTATTTATAAAACACACACACACACACACACACACACACACACACACACACACACACACACAATGCTCCGGAGGGGTTGTCAGCGAGGCGAAATTCTTCTGCATGGGCTGACCTTTCCGGGATCGACCCCAGCATATTTGACCTTAGTTGACCTCGTCCGACACTCAAACTACTTAGCTCTCATTGTAGGTCACTTGTAATAATATCTTGATAGTGGGAGTTTATTATTATTATTATGATTATTATTATTACTCGCTGCTCGATATCAAAAGGCCAAAAATCATAACTCAGGAACCGGTGGCCCAATTGGACTGGAAATTGTTTTGTTCTTCAAGTTGGAGCATTTTAACGGTACCTTGCTCTTACAAAAATTGCGCCTTGTTTCGCCGTTTGTGTTGTGTTACGGTAACAAACATACAGAAATCGGATCATTATAATAATAATAATAATAATAATAACAATAATAATAATAATAATAACAATAATAATAATAATAATAATAATAATAATAACAATAATAATAATAATAATAATAATGATAATATTATTATTATTATTATTATTATAATTATTATTATTATTATTATTATTATTATTATTACAGTTGCTGTTGTTACTACTACTACTACTACTACTATTTTACATTTTGGGAACACGAAATTTCTTTTGACAACAAACTCGCACGTCATAAACAAAAACAAAACAAAAAATGCCAAGGAAGTAATTCACAATCATAAGGTTATTAAAAAAGATATATATGGATTTGCTGGGACGAGAAAAATTTATAGAATTTATACATCAAGCTTTTTTGATAAACTGGGCAACTGATAAAAAAAAAAAAAAATGTAGGTGAAGGAATGGGGTGTCAAAAAAAAAAAAAAAAAAAAAAGCCAAGCTCGATTTTTTTGTACATTTTGGTTTAGATAGCCGCCAGTTATCATCCTTGGGTTCTTTCTTCTTTGCCTAACAAGGAAAGGAAAACGATGGTACACGAACATGGCAAGTGTCCTGCGTGGGTGTGGTGCCAAATGGAAAAGACAGTGCGACGCCTTTCATCATTTCCACAGCACTTCTTCGTAACTAGCATCATCTTCGTCAAGCCTCTGTTGACAACGCTACGTACAAGATCACAACTTAACGGCTTACGTCACCTGCTTCGGCGAGCCAACTTTCAGAAATGGGATAGGCGTGGTTCCCAGATGGCGGACAAAAAGAAGAGAAAAAGGAAAAAGAAAACAGAAGAAAACGGCAATAAAAACGCGAAATGGAATCTTTACACATATGCCTTCGCTTCCCGTTACATCGTTAGGAATATAATGCCCGTGTAACGCTGCTTGGTACTCTCTATCTGTCTATCTATCTATCTATCTGTCTGTCTGTCTGTCTGTTTTTCTATATTAATCTCTCTATATCTGCCAGTATCTCACCCACCCACAAACTCTCCTGCCACCCCACCCACACCCACCCACTCTCTCAGTTTCACTCACTCTCTCTCTCTCTCTCTCTCTCTCTCTCTCTCTGTCTCTCAGACAAAGGACAGAGGCAGTGAGACAAGCAAAGCCACAGTACAGACAGCTGTGTGTGTGTGTGTGTGTGTGTGTATGTGTGTGTGTGTGTGTGTGTGTGTGTGTGTGTGTGTGTGTGTGTGTGTGGTGGAGTCATTAGTCGCAGATGTATTGGTCACGCAGTGTTTACTTGGCGTGCTTGCTCGCACACGCACCCTTACACACACACACACACACACACACACACACACACACACACACACACACACACACACACACACACACTTACTGCTCTCTTTAACCTGCTTCTCCCTCTAATCTTAGCTTCAGTAGTCCACCCGCGTCGCAACAGATGGCCCCACACACGTCACCCATTAGGCGCTCATGCCAACCGTCCATGCCGCGAAAATTAATGTTATAGATGGACATTAACCCCGTCCTTAAGTTGACGCCTCTTGTAATTCTCGTAACTTTTTTAGACAACTTTATTAGACTTGAAATAAAACAGTTAACTCACTAATTATGGTAACATTTTTCACTTTGGTTATCATGTTACCTTTAGATATTCTTCCATCTTCCTCCCGCAACTTATTTCACGTAGCTCAGTGGCAGAGAAAGACAGTGCTGCAGCTCTACGTCCTTTCCATAGCACTTCTTCGTGACGGGCATCATACGTTAGTGCTCTTCTGCTGCTACAACTGATCATTCAAGCTGGATGTCAATTTTAGACCAAGAGGAACACAATGAGGTGGTTTGGCCATGTGGAGAGGATGGAGAGTGAGAGACTGACGAGGAGAGTGTATGTGAGTGAGGGGGAGCGGGAGGGGGAGGCCAAGGATGAGATGGAGGGATGGAGTGGAGAGGTATATGAGAGAGGGGTGTGTGAGCTGGGAGCAGGGCAGTGAAAAGGCGGGGGACAGGGCTACATGGAGGTGATTTATTTGTGGCCACCCCTCACGGGATTAAGGGGCCTGGCAGTAGATAGATAGATAGAGAGTAAAAAAATAGCCGTCATCTGTCCATTCTCATCTAGTTTTTTAAGAAGTGTAAATAATTAACTTGAATCACTCTGGCACCTTGAGACGAGAATCCAGCATCTTGATAGGATTTCTTAGATGGATTTCCTAAGACAGTGCTGGAGGGATTATTGCAACTACACTGTCTTCAACTTCAAACCATTTAGAGCAACATTTTGGACACAGTGAATTTGTCCCTTTCATTGTCGTGTGTGTGTGTGTGTGCGTGTGTGTGTGTGTGTGTGTGTGTGTGTGTGTGTGTGTGTGTGTTTTGATATACACCGAAGACCAACACTGTCCCTTTTTTTCCATAATGTGGATGGTAAGATCAGTATAAGACGGAAGGATTTAGAATGTTTGTTTTTTGCTTTTGGAGGTCACAGTACTATAAAAAAAAAATACTATAAAAAGACGGTGACCTCCCTACATATCCATAGTCCTCAGTGATCGTAATTCTCCCAGGCTTGTAAGATTCCGGTGCAGTTTTGAGTAATGCAGAATTTCTCAAGTTTTTCCATGTAGTAGTAAGAAGTTCATGACCTGACTCTTCATTCGTGTCACTGGCAAGCTGGTCACCCTCTTGCCTATACCCTCTTCACTCTAACCTGGCCCAAAATTGCCATCCCTGCGTCGTGAATGTTGCGTTTTAACCTGCGTCCAGCGCGAGACTCTGATGCCAGTCACGAAGAACGCAGCAGGAAGAACGTCTAGCCACTGCCATTTTTCGCCATTACACGAACGTAAAA
>NC_136974.1:1992787-2010287 GCF_032717465.1 Coenobita brevimanus | reverse complement strand
AACAATGAAACACCCGGATTCAAAAGTGCACCCGCGTGTGTGTGTGTGTGTGTGTGTGTGTGTGTGTGTGTGTGTGTGTGTGTGTGTGTGTGTGTGTGTGTTCCTCAGGTTATTGTAAGTGTAAGGACCTTTTACAACTTTTCTCTTGTAAGTAGTTGTCTTTCTCAGAGCCACCTGTAATATAACATCAGGTGTTTGGCAAGAGAGTCGCCTGATGAAGAGAGGGAGAGAGAGAGAGAGAGAGAGAGAGAGTTTTATGTAAGGGTGGGCGTAATTTATGTACATTTGCAGACCACACAGTGTTTATGGTTGCGTCAAGGAGGGAGGCAGGGGGGAGGTGGAGGAGAGCATCAACAAGTACAGACAGGAGGTGTAGGCAGCTGGTGAGGACAGGGTAGGGCAGGGCAGGGCAGGGCAGAATAGAGTGGGGTGGGACACGGCAGGGCAGGGCAGAGTAGGGTGGGGTGGGATAGGGCAGGGTAGTGTGGGGTAGGATAGGGTAGGGTAGGTTAGAGCAGGGCAAGACAAGGCAAGATACGACAGGGTAGGATGGGGTGAGGAAGGGTAGGGCAGGGCAAAGCAGGGCAGGGCAAAGCAGGGCAGGGTGGGATAGGGTGTGGTAGTGTGGTGGGGACGCAGTGAGTGAGAGTAATGAGGAGGGTATCACAGCATCCATCTTACCATAACACAACACCACCACTACCACCACACACCAGGAAGTGGCAGGCTGGGAGGTAGATGCGTGAGGCGTTGCATCTACCCACACTCTACCCATATTCCTTTTTGAGAGAAAGTCAGGGCTGAGAGATCACACCGAAAAAATACCTGCTGTTTGTAGTCTGAATCTTTTCTAAGCTGCACAGGTAAAAATGTAATCGATACCTGTCTCACGTGTAATCTTAACAACTTCCAATTACCGCCTAACACTGGGCAAATCATGGAACTTTCTGAAGTCTTAGTTGCGACTGTCTTCCATCTGGGGAGAAGAGTTAGAGAGGATGTAGCTGTCTAAAAAGCAAACAGGGCACAAACAGCCTCTGCCAAATTGAAAGCCGTACGTAACAGGATAGGCGTCGTGAAAAATGCTCAGAATTACAGTTTTGGGAGACTTACTGTAACTGACAGACCAGTAAAAAAGAATAATCATTGCCACAAATTGAAAGGAGAAAGTGAGGAGAGGGGGAAGAGAATGAATTAGATGATACAGTGAGTCACAGAAGGTACTAGAGAGTTATCCCAGTACACCCGAACAAGCGTAACTGACAAGGCAAGCGCTCAAGCAACCCCAGGAACACGACAGGCACCTTTCATATGACAGTCAGTTCCCTATAATCAGTTCTAGGTAGCAAAGTGAGCGAAGAGGACCCTACCCAGCGCGTTCGTGGATTGAAAATGAAATGAGGAGAATAAAGTAACAGCGAAAGGCGCCACTGCGGTATAAAGCTTTCCTCTGCTGTATATTTGTCCGCTGTTTACCTGGGGCCGTACCTTTCCTCTCACCTGTAATTAACCCCTAACACCTGTCCCTTCGCCATCTAAACGCCGCTGTAATTTTAACCCCCCCACCTGCTCATCTCTTCTTTACCCTTTTCTCGCTCATTCAAGGTGATTTTTATTAAACTTAGGAAAGACGGTTTTTGTTGAAGGGCTTTGTGGTGGCTCTGTCTAACCCCTCCAGCTTCAGAGAGTCGCCTAAGCTGAGAAAAATCGTCTGGATGGAGCATAACGTCATTGTATTGAGTTATCCCTGAATCATGTAAATATGTAAAAAGAAAACGAAAAACTCAACTCGTATCAGTTACAATGTTGCCTTGCGAGAGAGAGAGAGAGAGAGAGAGAGAGAGAGAGAGAGAAAGGGGACAGATGGAGGGAAGAGAAGACTGTAAAAGAGGTAGGGAGGGAGGGAAGGAGGAAGGGAGGCAGAGTGGGAGGGAAGTATGGAGAGAAGGGAGAGAGATTAATCGAAAGTGGGAGGAGAGTATGGAGGGGAGGGAAGGAGACTGATAGGGAGAGAGGGAGAGAAAATGGGAGAGAGAAAAAGAAACAAGAAGCTAAGGTACGTATATGTGCAGTATCTCTCTCTCTCTCTCTCTCTCTCTCTCTCTCTCCAACTGTTGACTATTTACAGAGGCGATATTAATAACTATGGGATGGTTGAGGGTAGGGTAGGGTAAGTTAGGGTAGGGTAGGGTGGAGTAGGGTAGAGTGGGGTTGGGTCGGATAGGGTGACTTAGGGAAGATGAGGTAGGGTTGGTAGGGTGCTGTAGGGTAGGTTATGTAAGGGTAGGGTAGAGTAGGTTAGTGTAGGGTACCATAGGTCAGGTTAATTAGGATTGTCAGGTGAGTGTAGGTTATATTAGGCTAAGGTAAGGTAGGCCTAAGACAAAGTGAGTCAGGGTAATAATAATAATAATAATAATAATAATAATAATAATAATACTTTTCCTTCGTCCAAACTTAATACATGAAAAACAGGCTTCACTTAGATTACACAGATGATAAACTGTGACCCTTGACCTCTGCTGTAACAACCCAGTGACCTCCTTCAATGACCTCTTGAATGACCCTGCTGTAGCGACCCAGTGACCTCGTTTAATAACACAGTGGCCACGATGAAGCCTAAACACACACACATATACTTCTCTCTGACCTACTTCTAGCCAGAGAGAGAGAGAGATGGAGTGAGGTAATGTGGGGTAATTTGTCTCTTGTTTCTAGCCCCATTTCGTGCGTCAACCTAACAAAGCACATCTTCATACGCAGCCTCTTCTACATCCCTATCCCTCCGCACGTTGGTTCGATCCTAGAGAGCCTCAATTTCATCCCCAACACACCTAATCAGAACTTGTGCTCAGGTGTGTACAGGTGACCTAAATCCTAAACTACCACTATTTATTGTACACACAAGTAATTAATGTTAGTCTTTGTACACAATTTAGTACAAGATTATATTTCTGGCTAATTGGATAAGATAAAACCTAGATGATGATAAGTAGAAGATTAGATTCATATACCTGTCGTGTAATTACCCAAGCTTGTCTCAGTGAGCATTAGGAAAATATATATGTTTCTCATAGGACGTGGTGTGTGTGTGTGTGTGTGTGTGTGTGTGTGTGTGTGTGTGTGTGTGTGTGTGTGTGTGTGCACGTTAACCCCCTTTCATATGTGTTTTAAGATTTGTATGATAGAGTGTGTGTGTGTGTGTGTGTGTGTGTGTGTGTGTGTGTGTGTGTGTGTGTGTGTGTGTGTGTACGTTAACCCCCTTTCACATGTGTTTTAAGATTTGTATGATAGAGTGTGTGTGTGTGTGTGTGTGTGTGTGTGTGTGTGTGTGTGTGTGTGTGTGTGTGTGTGTGTGTGTGTGTGTGTACGTCAACTCCCTTTCATATGTGTTTTAAGATTTGTATGAGAGAGAGAGAGAGAGAGAGAGAGTGTGTGTGTGTGTGTGTGTGTGTGTGTGTGTGTGTACGTTAACCCCCTTCCATATGTTTTAAGATTTGTATAAGAGAGAGAGAGAGAGAGAGAGAGAGAGAGAGTGTGTGTGTGTGTGTGTGTGTGTGTGTGTGTGTGTGTGTGTGTGTGTGTGTGTTAAAAAAAGGTGGAGGTCACGAGTGTAAGAAAACACGTGAGCATCTTGGGTCCAGCCTTGGTCACCGTGATGAATGGAGGGGGGGTCAGGGGAGGTCAGGGGGGTCAGGGGGGCAGGGAGGGGTGAGGGGGAAGTCCTGGGTACATTAGTGCGCTTAATCCATCACTCTCTCTCTCTCTCTCTCTCTCTCTCTCTCTCTCTCTCTCTCTCTCTCTCTCTCTCTCTCTCTCTCTCTCTCTCTCTCTCTCTCTCTCTCTCCACACACACACACACACACACACACACACACACACACACACACACACACACACACACACACACACACACACACACACACACACACACACACAAAGCCCTTTTTACGGCTCAAACCCCCTCTTATTCCCAGCCTCTCACTCTCCATTTATCACCCTATTTTCACGAGAGAGAGAGAGAGAGAGAGAGAGAGAGAGACGAGGGCGGTACAAGGACTGGCTACACTTGGGTGTTTTTGTGGGAGTAGCTGAGTGTGAGTGTATCTGTTCTGCCCATCATCACTATCTCTCTCTCTCTCTCTCTCTCTCTCTCTCTCTCTCTCTCTCTCTCTCTCTTCAGAAATTAGAGACAGTCGTAACTAATATAAATACTGATAATTACCCAACTACTAATGATCATTCTCTCTCTCTCTCTCTCTCTCTCTCTCTCTCTCCAGAAATTAGAGACAGTCGTAACTAATATAAATACTGATAATTACCCAACTACTAATGATCATTCTCTCTCTCTCTCTCTCTCTCTCACTCACTCTCTCTCTCTCTCTCTCTCTCTCTCTCTCTCTCTCTTCAGTAATTAGAGACAGTCGTAACTAATATAAATACTGATAATTACCCAACTACTAATGATCATCTCTCTCTCTCTCTCTCTCTCTCTCTCTCTCTCTCTCTCTCTCTCTCTCTCTCTCTCTCTCTCTCTCTCTCCCCCTCCATCTCCCTCCTCCCCACCCCACCCCTGCTGACTGTCATGGCACTGCTGACCCCTCCTGACCTCTGCTGGCAGTGTGGTCAGCTGGGAGGACCTAAACCCCTTCATTACGAGTACATATTATTCTTTAGAGGGGGGTGGGGGTGAAGGCGTGGAGGAAGGGTAGGGGGAAGGAAGGGAGAGAGTGGAAGAGAAGTAGAGGGAGGGGAGGGGAAAGGCAGGGAGGGGTAGATGAGGAGGATACTGGGAGGGGAAGGTGGGGGGAGAGGAGAGGAAGGAAGAGGGTTGAGGAAGAGGAAGAGGAGGTTCCAAGAGGCGTAAAGTTTGATGGGAAAATTGACACGAGTTTTATTAGCCAGTAAAGGCAGCTGGGAACACTTTACTAGGCCTGAGATGTCAAATGAACCAACAGATTATGTTACAAAGTTGTGGTATTACAATCATAGCAACTTCGTGCGTCCCTCAGGTTTCCTGTAATCTGTAATCTGTTAAACTACTGTGTCTTTGTACCGCATCGGCTGTAACGTGAATTTACCGTCAGAATAGAGGAGTTAAGAATCTAGAAGTTATTTCTGACAAGGGGCACGAAAGAAGATTTAGGGAGCGAAGGGGTGTGAGCAGGTAAAAAGGTTAAGTGCCTCTCCTTTAGGGTGTTATCTGGCCACTGTCACATGATTTAGGGACTGTGCCTGGCCCCTGAGAGGTAAAACTGTATCACTTAAGAGTATTTTACAGAACAAGCAGATGGTGAAAAGCGAATACGTGTGACCTTAGAAACACATGCTGGGTCAATCTGCCGAAAAGAGGCCATAGACACAGTAATGAGAAACCAGGTCGGCCCAGGTCACATCATTTGCAAGGCTAATTGGGTAGTTAGGAGCCACAATAATAACCAAATCACCTCAATCACTTCTTAAAATCATCCACAGACGTACAAATGTCTTAAACCAAAGCACACTCAAATAACTGCCATGGCTAGTGAAACGAGATCTGAAATTTCACTCTCTCTCTTTCTCTCTCTCTCTCTCTCTCCCTCTCTCTCTCTCTCAGAAAACTAAAAAAAAAATACGAGAGGAAGTCAAAACTCGTCGAACATAATACTGACGCGTGTTATGCACCTGTGTTAAAATAAATAGTGTTTTTTGCAGGAGAGCGGCCAAGAATAATTCGCTTACGGTCATGCGCTAAGGTAGGTCACATTATTATTTACACCTCATCTCACACCACACCTTTAGGGGGTCAGAGTCTATCCCATACTTTCGTCTGTCTATCTATCAATCTGTCAGTTTATCTATCTATCTCTCTGTTTATCTATCTGTGTACCCGGACGCCCTAATCCCTGGGGAGGGGTGGCTACGAACACATTAACCTCCCCATCATCTCCCCACTATAACCTCCCCATCTCCCCACTATAATCTCCCCATCCCCCCACCATAATCCCCCCATCTCCCCACTATAATCTCCCCATCTCCCAACTATAATCTCCCCATTATAACCTCCCCATCTCCCCATTATAACCTCCCCATCTCCCCATTATAACCTCCCCATCTCCCCACTATAATCTCCCCATCTCCCCTACTATAATCTCCTCATCTCCCCACCATAATCTCCCCATCTCCCCACTATAACCTCCCCATCTCCACTATAATCTCCCCATTATAACCTCCCCATCTCCCCACTATAACCTCCCCATCTCCACTATAATCTCCCCATCTCCCCACTATAACCTCCCCATTATAACCTCCCCATCTCCCCACTATAACCTCCCCATCATCTCCCCACTATAACCTCCCCATCTCCCCACTATAATCTCCCCATCTCCCCACTATAATCTCCCCATTATAACCTCCTCATCTCCCCACTATAGCCTTTCATATCTCAGTATAATGCTTCCTTTTCAGCCAGTCTGTCTCGCTAAATTCAGCACAGTCTTTTACACCAACCCTTCTACTCTGTACAATTTTTTTTTTTTTTTTAAACAGTATCTTGGCTTCCCTTAAGACGATTTCATTCAGCTTTCGAAAAATCACCACAGGAGAAAAGAAAAACGAAAGGAAACAAGAGGAAAAAGGGAAAATAAGAACAGAAAAGATAATGTTTAGCGGAAATCTGTCGCCATGATAACGTTGATAAGACCTGGGTATTCTTTTTTTTTTTTTTTGTCATTGTCCTTCCATTTTGAGATTAGATAAAGGGAGGGTCCTTCAGGGTGAATGACCAGTCTCAGCTCTAATTGCCCCTCCCCCTCGTTAGCCTTGTTTCGTGGCTCGTTAAGCTCGTTTAGCGTAGTTGAGAAAATCAGAAGTTCAAACACTGTCCTTGTGGTAAGCACGCCAGATGGTCTCTCTCTCTCTCTCTCTCTCTCTCTCTCTCTCTCTCTCTCTCTCACACACACACACACACACACACACACACAGACACACACACACACACACATACACACCGCCACCATCATCATCATCATCATCAACAATACCACCACCACCACCACCATTATCATCAACACTTCCACCTCCACCACCACCACCCTCATCATCATCATCATCATCATCATCATCATCATCATCATCATCACCACCACCACCACCACCACCACCACCACCACCACCACCACCACCACCACACTCAAACAGACATCACATGCATATTCACATCACAAGTCATGCAATTCACAGCCTTGACCCCGGCGCCCTAATCAGAGGGAGGGGTCAGACAGAGGGAGAACCAGCCAGACAACGCTACGGACTTCACCCATCACCACTTTTACACAAACACAGATTATACCAGTAAAGATTTGTGTGCGCGTGACGAGCGGGCGAGCGCCGTGTTAGCATCATTTCCCTCCGATATAAAATTAAAGGCGGAATCACGGATATATATTGGCAAAAGTTGATGTCAGAAAAATACAGTGTTACGGCGGAAAATCTTTTAATTCGATTTCGTGGCGTTCGAACAATTACACACACGCACGCATGCATACTCTCTCTCTCTCTCTCTCTCTCTCTCTCTCTCTCTCTCTCTCTCTCAGGGAAGAAAGGGAGGGGAAGATGAATGATACCTCTACCTCCACACCTGGCGAGAGATGAATGGAGGGAGGGGAGGGAGGAGAGAGAGAGGAGGAGGGAGGGGAGAGAGAGGAGGAGGGATGTGTGTGAGTAGAGACAGGAAGGAAGTGAGAAGAGGGAGGAGGAGGAGGAGGAGGGGAGGGAGCGGAAGGAGTTAATGAAGCAAGGGAAGGAAGGAAGGGAGGGAGGATGGGAAGGAGAGGGGAGGGAAAGAGCTTATGGAGAAGGGAAGGAAGGAAGGAAAGAACGGAAGGAAGGAAGGAAGGATGGGTAGGGGACACAGGGAGAAATGTGGGGAGGAGGAGGAGGGAGGAAATGAAGGAAGGGGAGAGGAATAGAGGGGTGAGAAGGGAAGGGAAAGGAAGAGAGGAGTTAGACAGAGGGTAGAGTTGGGCGGAGGAAGAGAGGGGAGAGGGGGAGGTAAAAGTAGAGTGGAGAGGAGGAGAGAAGAGGGGTTAGGAGGAAGGGAAAGAAAGTGTGAAATGGACAGAGAGGAAAATTCATAAAGATGGCAGTGAAAAATGACCCTAACAGAGGGAGGGGGAGGCCGAGGATGAGATGGAGGGATGGAGTGGAGAGGTGTATGAGAGAGAGGGGCGTAAGCTGGGGGGAGGGCAGCGAAATGGCAGGGGACAGGGCGACAAGGAGGCAATTTGTTTACACACACACACACACACACACACACACACACACACACACACGGAGAAGGAAAAACAAAAAAACAAGAAAAAAGAAAGAAAAGAAACAAAAAGCTATGTTCAAGAATTTAGGTCAGTTCACGTTAACAAAGATGGAAGATTAGTGGAAGAAAACGGATCGTGTTAGATTAGTGTGAATTAGTGCACTTGAGGTTATGCAATTAGAGGTCAGGTTAGAGGTCAGGTTACAGGTCAAAGGTTAGAGGTTAGAGGTCAGAGGTCAGTGGTTAGAGGTCAGGTTACAGGTCAGGTTACAGGTCAAAGGTTAGAGGTGAGGTTAGAGGTCAGTGGTTAGAGGTCAGGTCAAAGGTTAGGAGAGGATAGGTTAGGTCATGCATGGTTAGTTGTTAGGGTAGGTCAGGGGGGATGTTAGACAGGATAGATTAGTGCTGCGATAGATATGGGTGACGATAGATATAAGGATTGTTAGGGTCACATCCTTTATATTATCGTTATTGTTAGTCATCATCATTATCATCATCATCATTCATACTATCATCATCATCATCATCATGTGTTTAGACGAAAATTGTAACCCTTTCATTACGAGGTTTCCCAAAGATCAGCAAAAAATGTCCAGAGGTCAATAAAAGATTAATAACTCAATAAAAAAAAATAAAAAAAGGTACATTGATGGAAAGATTGTACCGTGTGTCCTAAACTGTAGATGAGGGGGTGTAGGTGTGTCTGTCTGTCTGTCTGTCTGTCTGTCTGTCTCTCTCTCTCTCTCTCTCTCTCTCTCTCTCTCTCTCTCTCTCTCTCTCTCTCTCTCTCTCTCTCTCTCTAGTAAAAATATACAAAATATAACGTATAAGGTATATATATATACTGTATATACATAATTATAATATGTACCTTGTTCAGTATATACGTGTGTAATATATATTCTAAATACATATATACATGTACAAGTATATATATATATATTATACTGTGCCCTTCCTTTCTCCCTCACCACAACCAACACGACTTATCTCACCATCTTAATGTGCCTCCTTAGACGCCCAGCAACGTTTGTCCCGAATTGTAGCCATTTATATTTCCACAAACAGGCATTAAACTGTTGCATTATAATCTCGAGCAGAACTGTACTGAGAGTGTGAAGTCGCAGTTTGGAGGTTATTGCTAACCTTCTTTAACTTACCTCGCGTGGTGAGCAAGAGCGAGTGAGCCAGTGAAGACGGTCAGGAGCAAGAACACTACCCTCTCACGTGCCCAGCTGGCGGGTAACTGAACTCTCCCGCCACTCCCCTCCAGTTTATATACTAGACAAGCACCGGAACCTCGAGCCTCCGCTGTTTATCTAACCTTTTGAATCCGGTGACTTGGTTTAGTGTTTTTTGCGATCTCCAAACTGTCATTAAATTTGGGGAGCGATTTTGTAATAAAGCGGTAATATTTGGCTGTATCAAACCTCTCAAATTTGAAAGCATAAACACCAGGCAGTTACGATTACAAAAAATGTCCTGGGATTCATTGGGTTAATCTTTCCAGTAGACATGTTATGGCGGACCGTGACGTGGCGTGGGATGGAGGGGCAAGGAAGGACATTATTTATTTATTTATCTGTTTATTTTGACATTCGTGTTCGGCATCAGTAGCTGGTTATCGTGGGAGCGGATGGGGCGGCACCTTAGGACACGCCAGCGAAATCGTGGCGGGAAATACCTAAGACTTCTTGTAGGCTCGTCCTCCGTCACGCAGGCAACGTGAGGGTAACTTAAAGGGTAACTGTGCCAATCTGTAAGAGGGGAAAGGTCAGGATTACGACAGTGATAATTACAAAACTAACTGAAAGTGTTACATAATAATACAGGAGTATGATTGTGAAAAATAGTCATAAGCTTCCTGCATGATAAGTTCAAGTCTAGTCATTTGGATAAACTTTGTATAATACATAAAAGTTCTTTGATGAAATAAATGATTTATGAAATCAGTCAGATGCACATTCATTGTGTGTGTGAGTGTGTGTGTGTGTGTGTGTGTATATATATATATATATATATATATATATATATATATATATATATATATATATATATATATATATATATATATATATATATATATATATATATATATATATATATATATATATATAATACTGCAGTTTATATGCCCCAGTATCTTCATCCGACCTTATAATGTATGTACGCCATCAGCTTATGTATGTACGCCATCAGCTTATGTATGTACGCCATCAGCTTATACTGGTGTATTATGTCTTAGATGGTCTTTGTGGTACCATAGTGCTTCATCTCAAGACAGGGTGCGATGACTTTCCATGACCTTGCGTGTGTGTGTGTGTGAGTGGCGCCGCCTCCCTTTCCTGTCAGTTGTCCCTCACACTTGGTTTTCCGTGAAGCGGCCGTGGTCTTTGTGGCTCAGTGGTGCCGGTGCCGCCTGCCGGACCACTCACACCACTTCACTTCACCTCTCAGCATACCCCGCTTTACACCACCTCACTTCGCATCCCAATTTCCCTCACTTCACACCACCTCACTTAACCCCCACACTTTCCTCACTTCACCCCCACACTTACCTCACTTCAAACCACCTCACTTCACCCCCACACTTACCTCACTTCACGCCACCTCACTTCACCTCCACACTCACTTCACCTCCACATTCACTTCACACCACCTCACTTCACCTTGCACCATCCCAAAACTCAGTCGTAATAAGTACTCATTAGGCTTATCCTTAACCCATCCTTCTTCACGCAGTGCAGGTTAGAGGGAGGGGAAGATCGACAATGTGGCTCTTCCGCTGCATTAATTACATGAAACGTAAGAGAGGGGAAGGCCCAGGTACACTCTTTCCCTTCCCATCCTCCGCCTTCAACTCCGGTATGAGACACGAGACTCCTTCCCGCAAGACTGTAACAATCCCAGATCTTGCCCATTTATTCACGTAACACAAATTCCCTGATGTGGAGAGGTATTTGAATGCATGGTGTGAGTTGGAGGGACGGTAGCTTGAAGGCGATTTGTTTGTGGCCGCCCCTCTGAAATAAAGGTGTCAGGTTATAGATAGGTAGATTATTTATTATACTTTTTAAAGATGGAAATGTTGATGATAATGATGATGGTGATGATGATGATGATGATGATGATGGTGGTGGTGATGATGATGACTGTGATGATGATGATGATATATTTGTTGAATTTTCTCGTGTGTAAGGACAGACAGACAGACACAAAGCGAGAGAGGAAGAGAGAGGAGGAGTGGTGGTCATAAAGGAGTTGATTTTCTGGGATGGGTATCATGTGTAGACACAGCGGAAGGAAATATACACACACGACTCTGAAAACCCCATACACACACACACACACACACACACACACACACACACACACACACACACTACATCCAGGGAACCAAGCACACACACTTCATATAATTCTCTCTCTCTCTCTCTCTCTCTCTCTCTCTCTCTCTTTCTCTCACGGTAATTACGTAATGGCTAATGATATGCAGACCGGATGGATGAGTAGGGATAATTGCCTTACAGTTATTGTGTAATTATAGCTACTTATAATTAGGTCTCTGGCAATTAAGTATATTATTAGTTAAGATTTATTATTATTATTATTATTATTATTATTAGTTATTATTATTATTGTTGTGTGTAATTATTATTATTATTATTATTATTATTATTATTTATTATTATTATTATTATTATTATTATTTATTATTACTACTACTACTACTACTACCACCACTACTACTATTATTATTATTATTATTATTATTATTATTATTTTTATTATTATTATTATTATTATTATCTGTTGTATTTATCATCATTGTTGTCATACTTCATCATCATCATCATCATCATGACCATAAAACTCATTCTCTTGTGTGCATGTGCTAAGGACAAAGGAATTCCCAGACACACCCTTCTTCTCCCCACCTCCTCCTCTCCTCTCCCCACCTTCTCCCCATCTCCTCCCCTCCTCTCCCCACCTCCTCCCCTCCTCTCCCCACCTTCTCCTCTCCTCTCCCCACCTCCTCCTCTCCTCTCCCCACCTTCTCCCCTCCTCTTCTCCCACCCTCTCCCCACCTCCTCCCCTCCTCTCCCCACCTTCTCCCCTCCTCTCCCCACCTCCTCCCCTCCTCTCCCCACCTTCTCCCCTCCTCTCCCCACCTTCTCCCCTCCTCTCCCCACCTTCTCCCCTCCTCTTCTCCCACCCTCTCCCCACCTTCTCCCCTCCTCTCCCCACCTTCTCCCCTCCTCTCCCCACCTTCTCTCACCCCCTTCTCCCACCCTCTCCCCACCTCCTCCCCTCCTCTCCCCACCTTTATATGTCCCAGGAATATACATCAATTACGTCTCTGCCTCGGAATTAGGACATGGGGAGAAACAGTGCTTGTGATATGGGTAGACAGACATGGAGACGCAGGACATGGTAGCAAAGTATGTCGCCCTGCCATTATAGTGAGTAGGTCAGGAAACAGTCCACACAGGGTACGCCCAGGGGTCATCAGAGGTCAGAGGTCACCAGCTCAAGACTCGCTACGGTACCTATGTATTTGTCTTTCATTTGGACAAACCGTCTTAAGAACAAAAACCAACTTAAGATTTTGCGTAAGTCTTTCAGCGCTTGAGTTCCCGGTGATTAAAAAAACAGGGTGGGTGTTTGTGTGTGTGTGTTGTGTTTTTGTTGTGTTTGTGTGTTTTTTTGTTGTGTTTTTATGTTTTTGTTGTATTTGTGTATGTTTTTTTTGTGTTTGTGTGTGTTTTTGATGTTTGTGTATGTTTTTGATGTGTTTGTGTATGTTTTTGATGTTTGTGTATGTTTTTGTTGTGTTTGTGTGTGTTTTTGTTGTGTTTGTGTGTTTTTTTGTTGTATTTATCATGTTGCTCTTCTGTTTGTTACGAAAAAAAAACTCATTTGTTCATATGTACTGTTCAAATGTACTTACGTTCTCTCTCTCTCTCTCTCTCTCTCTCTCTCTCTCTCTCTCTCTCCTCTACGCTGCTCTGATTATTATTATTATTATTATTATTATTATTATTATTATTATATTATTATATTATTATTATTATTATATTATTATTATTATTATTATTATTATTATTATTTGTAGATTATTTGTGTATACGTGCTCAGGTAAGCTGTATACACCTGAGTCTTGGGGATTGAATACCCGGAAGTTCATTACCTGTATTATTCATTAAGGTATACTAGTTCACGCCACACCTGTTGAAACTTTTGAACCACACCTGTTGAACCTTTTAGAACCACACCTGTTGAAACTTTTGAACCTCATTTACTGAAACTATAGAACCTGATCTGTCAAAAATTTACGATAGATAGATAGATAGATGGGAAGGTGATGTAGAGAAATAGGTGTTTGGAATTAAAGTTTTATTTCTACGCCAGGGAATATCAAGAAAAAACAAAAACATCTTAAGAAAAAACAAAAACATCTTAAGAAAAAACAAAAACGTCTTAAGAAAAAACAAAAACGTCTTAAGAAAAAACAAAAACATCTTAAGAAAA
This sequence comes from Coenobita brevimanus, assembly GCF_032717465.1. NCBI lineage: Eukaryota > Metazoa > Arthropoda > Malacostraca > Decapoda > Coenobitidae > Coenobita > Coenobita brevimanus. The sequence continues at coordinate 1,996,462 of NC_136974.1, read as the reverse complement.
AACAAAAACGTCTTAAGAAAAAAACAAAAACATCTTAAGAAAAAAACAAAAACATCTTAAGAAAAAACAAAAACATCTTAAGAAAAAAACAAAAACATCTTAAGAAAAAAACAAAAACATCTTAAGAAAAAAACAAAAACGTCTTAAGAAAAAACAAAAACGTCTTAAGAAAAAAACAAAAACGTCTTAAGAAAAAACAAAAACGTCTTAAGAAAAAACAAAAACATTAAGAAAAAACAAAAACATCTTAAGAAAAAACAAAACATCTTAAGAAAAAAACAAAAACGTCTTAAGAAACTGGTCAAGAACTAAATTTTGTCTTGAAGTTAACTCTCTCTCTCTCTCTCTCTCTCTCTCTCTCTCTGCTTATACGTACGAAGTCTAGGAACGTGTTACGAGTTTATTCCGTGGAGAGAATCAGAGTCGCCGTCCACTCACCTTATGGAGCGCTGCGATAGATAAACAAGAGTGGAGTGAGTGGTGAGGGGGAGGAAGATAGATAGACAGAGGTGGGGAGAAGGGAAGGGAGTACGATAGATAGATGTGGGGAGAGAGGGAGGAAATGCGATAGATAGAGATGGGGAGGGAGGAAGACGCGATAGATATAGGTGGGGAGGGAGGAAGAGGCGATAGATAGTGGTGGGGAGAGGGGGAGGTAGAAGACACGATAGATAGATAGAGAAGGGAGGAAAGGGGGGGAGAAGACGCAGTAGAGGTGGGGAGGGAGAGAGAGAGAGAGAGAGAGGAATAGATAAACGCGATAGATAGAGGTGAAGTGATTGGGTAGGTGGAGCGATAGGACGAGGTAGAGAAAAGTAAGATATGAAAAGGAAAGCAAACAGGAACAGCCCTATTGGCCCTTTCTCGGCTGTCTGTATAAGGAAGACAGACAGACAGACGAAGAGACAGCGAGGCAGACAGGACGATAGATAGACATAGAGAGCGATAGATAGATTGTATAAGGAAGAAAGACAGATAGACGAGGAGACAGCGAGGCAGACAGGACGATAGATAAGACATTGGCGATAGATAGACATACAACGCGAAATGAACAGATCTTGACACTGGCTCTCTTGTTTTTTTTGTTTTTTGTTTTTTTTCTTGAAGGGAATACTTATGCTGTGTCCTGGCCTTGGGTTCCTTCTTCCTTGCATAAAAAAATAGATAAACAGGTAGCACGCGATAGATAGATGCTAGGATAGGCGATAGACAGACAGGTAAGGAGAGGACGCGATAGATAGATGTAAGGATAGGACGCGATAGATAGAGTTAAGGTAAGGACGCGATAGATAGATAGACAGTAAGGATAGGACGCGATAGATAGAGGTAAGGATGGGACACGATAGATAGACGGAGGCAAGGAGAGGACACGATAGATAGACAGAGGCAAGGAGAGGACACGATAGATAGACAGGCAAGGAGAGGACACGATAGATAGACAGAGGCAAGGAGAGGACACGATAGATAGACAGGCAAGGAGAGGACACGATAGATAGACAGGCAAGGAGAGGACGCGATAGATAGATAGACAGATGCAAGCAGAGGACTCGATAGATAGATAGACATAAGTAAGGACAGGAGGCGATAGATAAATTAAGCCCATAGTGACGTAGGAGGCAACCCTTTCAGTACGATGACGCTTTTCCTCACCCTTGCCTCCCTCAGATGGTTTCCCCCCCCTTTGAAAAAATCCTCGGTGTGAAGAGGCTACTAGTAATCCGCAGTAATCTCCTTCATCATGTTAAAAAAATCCCTGAATCTGTATTAAATCGCCCTACGGTAGCGTTAATAATAATAAGAATAATAATAATAGTAATAATAATAATAATAGTAATAATGATAATAATAATAATAATAATAATAATAATAATAATAATAATGATGGTGATAAAAATAATAATAATAATAATAATGATGATGGTGATAAAAATAATAATAATAATAATAATAATAATAATGGCGACTAAAGAGATTATTGCAACAAAAATATAATGAAAAACAAAAACAAAAATGAGATGAAGTGATAGAATGTCATAAATAAAACACACACACACACACACACACACACACACACACACACACACACACACACACACACACACAAGCTGAGATGGAGGCAGGGGATGTGACGAGGGCAGCAGCGTCCGTAAATCCCACGCAACCTCTCGTTCTTTCTCTTCTTCGTGAAATCAGGTGGCCGGAATTTCGTAACGTCCGTATTCCCCAGGTGTCCGTATTTCCCAGGTGTCCGTATTTCCCAGGTGTCCGTGTTTCCCAGGTGTCCGTATTTCCCAGGTGTCCGTATTTCCCAGGTGTCTGAGTGCCCCAGGTGTCCGTATTTCCCAGGTGTCCGTATTTCTCAGTGTCCAAATGTCCCAGTTCACAATCCTCCATTCAGGGGATAGGGAGGTGGTTGAGGGACGTTTGTATGCCCAGGCAGTGGAGCGACGTAACTATATCGGCGCCACCGCGTGAAGGCGTCCCTCTCCTACACCCAAATAGAGCCTAAAGCATCATATAACATTGCTTTATATACAGAGTTAGACGTTTGCTGTATATTAGATAGGCTCGTAGACAAACATCATCATCATCATCATCATCAATCATCATCAGCAGCAGCATGTCATCATCATCAGCATCATCATCAGTCATCATCATCATCATCAATCATCATCATCATCATTATCATCATCATCATCCTTCAGTCATTCATCATCATCATCATCATCATCATCATCATCAATCATCCATCCATCCAGCAATCATTCATCATCATCCATCATTCATCATCATTATTATTACCATCATTATCATTATTTATACCACAACCACCACCACCACGACCACTATTTTCACCATCATCATCATCATCATCATCATTATTTTCTTCGCATCCTAAAATCTTATAACCCTAGGGAAATATTCAGTGACTAACCCACGCCCTTCAGCACCCCATCAACAAAGGACATTCTCTTCTGCACAGTGTACTGGGGTCACTTCCTGTACGGGGGGTGACTCACTTCCAACCCCGTGTGACCTCGGGAACTACCCTTTACTCTCTCTCTCTCTCTCTCTCTCTCTCTCTCTCTCTCTCTCTCTCTCTCTCTCTCTCTCTCTCTCTCTCTCTCTCTCTTCAAAACTTAGTAAAATCGTCCGTTCATAATCTGATTAAAAAATCTTACTGAAGGGGTACATATTCTCCCCCGAGAGAGAGAGAGAGAGAGAGAGAGAGAGAGAGCGGCTTCACTTATTCACTCTCTATATTCCTTTTACACCAACTTGGCCTAAAATTTCCATCGATCCTTCTTCAGTCCCGATTTGTAACTGGATTCAAGATGCTAGTCACGAAGAAGCGCCGTAGAGAGGAAGCCGTAGTACTGTCTTTTTCTGCCACTGAGCTACGGGAAATAAAGCTGCAAAAGGACGAAAATCTGGGCCAAGTTAAGGTGAAAGGAGTGTAGTTAGCTTGTTAATGATTGGAGATTGGGGAGTAGTGTTTGCTTGTTTGTTTGTTTGTTTGTTTATTGTTAGTGGACTACAACATCCGCAAGATATCCGCTTCGACGCGTGCGAGGCCGGATGCGGATACGATAATGTGTGTGTGTGTGTGTGTGTGTGTGTGTGTGTGTGTGTGTGTGTGTGTGTGTTATAATACTTAGCACACGCACATTATCA
>NC_136974.1:1940287-1987787 GCF_032717465.1 Coenobita brevimanus | reverse complement strand
CTCCCTCACTGTTTATCCTTCCCTTCCTTTATGTCTACCCTCCCTTCCTTTTATCTATCCATCTCTCCCTCAGTGTCTATCCCTACCTCTCTCCCTCTGTCTGTCGATCTCTGTCCGTGCCTGTCCCTCCCTTTATGTCTGTCCTTCCCTCTTTCCCTCCCTCCTTCTGTCAATCCCTCCCTCCCTCTATCCCCATCCTTCCCTTCATTGTGTCTATCGCTCCCTCCCTTAAAGTACTCCCATCCCTTCCTCCCTCCCTCCTTGCCTATCACATGCAAGTCTCGTCCTCTCTCTCCCTCTCACACAACATCATTCCTTCCCACATCCTTCACAAGCACTTAAGACAGAACTGATTTTCTCAAGACAGCATTTCCGACTTGTTAGTAATGATATGGTCCTCTGTAGTGAAAATACAAGGGATGGGGAGATGGTGTGAGGGAGATGGATATACAAGACGAGACGGTGTTGGGATGAGATGGTATTAAGACAAGAAGGTGAAATTAGTGGTGTATAAAGATCTTGTTGACCACGCACCAGAATAAATCGCTAAGGGAGATGCGTTAGGAATCTCGAGTCACCTAGAATTCGGCTTTGTGTTAACCCTTTCACTACGAAAAGCCTTCCCTGAGCGGAATTAAAGGTCCTGTGGTGATGAATTAAATGCCAGAGACTGTTAAAGGGACTCTCTCTCTCTCTCTCTCTCTCTCTCTCTCTCTCTCTCTCTCTCTCACCTGCCCAGTCACAAGTTCATTTACCATGCCATGTAGCAATACACCTGTCCACTTGAAACACACATACACACACATACACACAATAATCACACGGACGGACCTACCTTAGACGGCTCCAGTACTTTTGGATATATTTTGGATTAAATCAACCCTGTGTCATTCTACCCACTGCTGACTGACTTCTGAATGCACCGTGGACACGTGGGTATGGACTCTGCATGAATTAAGAAGTGGCCTGCATACTGGTAAGCCAAATATTAATCCCAATTTTTCCACGAGCCGAGGCGTCAGGAGGTAAACAAAGGGAAGGCGGACACAGGGTGGGAAGCTAAACAAAACAAACGCAATGGCGGGAAACATGAACCTTAGTACTGAATCTCTTGTCGGAGAAAAAGTAGATGATGAGCTCGAACGGTATCAGCACAGGGATAACCTACTTATTTTCTGGATAAATGAGGAGCAGCAGGAGACGGAGGATATACTTGAGGCCAAGGTCATCGAGCTGGCATCTGACATGGGAGTGACACTGAAGACGGAGGAGGTATCAGTGGCTCATCACTACAGAACAAGGAGAAAGTCGACCTGCCATAGTAAGATTTTGTCAGAGGAAGAAAAGAAATGAAATGTTTAGAAAGAAGGCAAAGCTGAAGAAAAAGCAGAGAAACGTTTTTGTTAATGAAGACTTGACCCCATTAAGATCTGCAGTGCTGAACACTTTGAAGGAGCAGCCAAGTGTGAAAAACACAATAATGCGTGATGGCAAGATTGTGGCTTGGCGAAGGATGTACCAGACAGACCTCTGTACTGTACATAGAAACCCCAGATGACCTGGTCGAGATAGGTGTATCTACCGCAGACTGGAAGAGGCTTAAACTAGATTACCGGTATATCATGTCTGCATCAGAATAGGCCAGGGCACAGCATGTGCTGATGATTGATGTAAGTAGTGCTCAAAGCAAAAGTTAAATCAGCTTATTATTAATGTATGTGGATTAAAGGGAAAATTATCATCAATAGAATTTACTGAAGAATGTAAGAAATATGATATTATTTGTATGAGTGAAACTAGATGCGATGATGTGGATGTGAATGATGTAAATATTTCTATGGGAAAATTGGGTGTTGATATTGTATATAAATATAGACAAATTTTAAGTAGATATGTCTGGTGGACTACGTATTGCAGTCAGGAAGGATAGTAAGTTACACGGGAAAGTCTTGCCATCGAGGTCTGGCACACTTCTATCAGTGCAGGTGGATAAAAGAGTCTTAGGCCTTCAAAAGCACCAAATCATTTCATCTGTTTATGTTCCACCCAGCAATTCAAGGTTTAGTAGTGTTAAACATTTTACTGATATATATAATTTCCTGCTGGACTTTGTTGATTATTTTCATTTGCTGTGTGATGATTTCAATTCCCATACAGGTATTCTCCCTGACTATATTATCCCTAATGAAGGTCCTCATGATGATGTTATTGATGAGAATAATATTTAACCAGCCTGGTGTTTATATTAACTCGAAGGAATATGGAATCGAGGTAAAAGATACTGACAAGATTTATCTTGTGACAGAAGTTTATCCATCCATCCATCCATCATCCAATCCTACGTTGCCCCATGAGAAGCGTAGGAGTCCGGGGCTAGGCAGTTGGTCCTAACATTTAAGATGAGTGACCAGCCTCACTCATCCCTGAGTGGCATTACGTGAGCAATAAACCCCAGCCATCCCTTGGATATAAACCTTCACCGGCTCTGTCTGATTGGAGCACAATAATTACCCACTAAACCATCAGGCGTCAAAATTTGGTTATATGGCTACCACCCAGTGTAGTAAATGGTTTCCTGGTGTACAGGAAACCATTTGGCTTGTCACTCAGTGTAGAGTCACCCACGGGCAGAAGGAAGAGGAAAGAATGAAGGAATGAAAGACTGAAGAGGGAGTGTAAAGTCACCCACAGGCAGAAAGACGAGGAAAGAATGAAGGAAAGAAAGACAGAAGAAGATGGAAGGAAAGAAGGATGGAGGAGAGGACAGGGCAGACACCCGAGAGTAGTACTACATTGAGTGAGTGGATGGTGAGAGCCCCCACCTACCAGAAGTATATACAGGAAAAAATTATTGGAGCTGTGTAAAAACAACCAGATATGTATATTTAATGGCAGGACAGGGGAAGATTATAGAGTTGGGAAGGCAACAACTGTGTAATCCACTGTGGTTGACTATATTATAGGTTCACCACATGTTTTTACTAAAATTCAGAATTTTAAAGTAATGGATTTTGACTCTTTGTTATCAGATGTCCACTGTGGTGTACAACTTCATCTTAAGGGTATAAGTAGTGTATGTGGTGTGATGAACAACAGGCAGAATGTACAAATGTATAAATTAAATAGTAGTAAGCCAGGGAAATGGAAAAATTACAAGTCAGAGGAATATATTGCTAAAAGAGATGTTGAAAATGTTCATAATATTTTGGCTGAGGCACATAATATGTCAGTAACAGACCTAAACACTAAATTGAAGCATATTCTTGTAGACCCTGCATTGGTGTTTCCAGGCAGACCACAAAGGAGGTATATATGTTAAATTCAGTAATCAGTCCAGCATGCCTGGTTATGATGGTCAGTTCTGGCAAAGCAGAAAAGATTATCATAAGGCCAGACATAAATATAATGATTTATAACTGATGAAAATTTCAGTGATATTATTAAGAGTTAAAAATACAAAAGTCAATTGAAAAGGATTAAACATAAGAAAAGAGAGAATGTCGGTAGGAAAATTAAAGACAATAAGAAAAAAGATCCTAGGTTTTATTGGCAGGTATTAAAAGGCTTCAGAGAACAAGATACTCAGTTATCTGTTCAAGTTTTTTATGATAACTTCAAAGATTTACTTGATGAAGATGAGGATTATCCTAGTTTACCAAATGATATTGAAGGGATAATGTATGATAATAACACATTACTGGATGTACCTGTAACTGAGTTAGAAATTAAGAAAGGTATTAATCAGTTAAAAAATAATAAGGCAGTTGGAATTGATTGTATTGCCAGTGAATACATTAAGAGCATTTTTGATTTGTTATGCCCTTTATATGCAATACATTTTAATAAGATATTAGATACAGGCACACTGCTTGAGGAATGGTTAGTTGGCAGTGTAGTTCCTATCTATAAAAATAAGGGTGATATAATTGATGCTAATAATTATAGGGGAATTGCTTTGTTAAGTTGTATGAGTAAATTATTTACTTCTATATTAAATGGCAGACTTACTGCATATTGTGATGAAAGTAACTTAATAACTGAATATCAAGCTGGGTTTAGGAAGAGCTATTCTACTATAAATCATGTGTTTGTGCTGAAATGTAGTGTTGATTTGTGTAGTTGGAAGAAAAAGAAATTGTTATGCTTGTTCATTGATTATAGAAAGGCTTTTGATATGATCTGTAAATCAAGAAATATCAGAAATTTTGTAAGTCACAGAGGAGTGAGACGAGGGGAAAACATTTCACCTTTACTGTTTGCCTTATACATAAATGATCTTGAGGAGTATGTTTGGTGAAAATTGTACACACCTAAATGTTAATGATGACAGGTTAGATCTCTGAGAATGCTGGTACTCATTTATGCTGATGATACTGTTATTATGGGGGAGAGCAAGGAGGGGATAAACAGTGCACTGAAGGCAATGGAAAATCATTTTAATCAGTGGAAAATGGAAGTTAATACTAGTGAGACAAAAGTAGTAGTCTTTGGAAAGGGAAAAAGCCCAGACTGAATGTTATAACTTTAAATTTGGGAATGAAAATGTGGAAACTGTAAGGGAATATACGTACCTTGGAGTGTTATTCAGTAGTAATGGGAGATTTAAAAAAGGACAACAGGAATGTACTGAGGTAGCTACAAGAGCAATGTACACTCTTATTGGAAAGTGCAGGAAATTTGATTTTCCTGTAGATCTCCAAATGAAGTTATTTAGATCTACAGTATTACCTGTAATGCTATATGACTGTGAAGTTTGGGGACATCCTGTAATTAGGGAAGTAGAACTTTTACATATGAAATTTTTAAAGCATACTTTGTGCATGCAGAGTAATACATGTAATGACATAGTTTATGGAGAGCTTGGGTCATATCCTCTGGATATCGATAAAAAGTTATAATGCTTAAATATTGGATTAGACTTATCACTGGAAAACCTGAAAAGTTAGCCTATGTTATGTATCAGTGTTTGCTGCACCTGGACACTGTTGGATTGTATACATCAACCTGGTTAAAGAAGGTTAGATCAGTGGTAAATAACTCTGGTTTATCAAGGGTGTGGTTGTATTAGGAAGTGCCTAACCCTGTTTGGCTGGGAAAAACTGTGAAACAAAGGCTTAACTCCATCAGGTGCTTGAGTGTGCGAAAGTGGATGTATGTGGAATAACTGAAACTAAATGAGAGGTGAGAGTGAGAGACATTGGGGGTATGGATGGGAAATATGTGCAGGAGTAGGTGAGAATGAGAGGGCAAAAGAAGGAGTGTGTATTGTTGTGAGTAAAAGATTGAAGAAGAACATAAGAGAGTACGGATCAGTTGGCTCAAAGATTGTGTGGGTTAGATTGAATGTTGGAATACAAATGTGGGCAATTGTGTGCGTGTATGCGCCAACGCAAGATCGTGCAAGCAGAGTGAGAGAAGAGTTCTGGACAAATGTGGAAGTGTGTATGGAAAAGTTCGGAAGGAATGAGAGTGTTTTTGATTGGTAATATGAAAGAGGTAAACAGTCATCACTCAGAGGATGAATAATAAATTGACATGATAGGAACAAACCATAAATATTACTCTACAGTAGTAATGTACCTCTTTTTATTAAATTTCAAATGTATGTTGCTGCTAGTATGTACAGAGCCAGTAGCTCTTAAAATATTTTATTTCATTTTGAGAGTGTGGGGACCTCATAGTCAGTGTGATGTACTAAGAAGCGCTGAAGTTCATCCTTACTCTACAGGTGTCTAGCCAGGGAGCACTCAATTGCAACAGCAGCAGTCAAGATGTGCTTAATGCTGATTCAAGGTCAAGGAGTATTTAGTGCAGTGTGGTGGGGCCTGCAGGGTGTACGGTATATGGAGAAGGTTGGAGGGCAGTGTGGAGGTAAGCAAACTACATGTTGTATTCCATCAGCTAATGAGACTTTCTAGCATCTCTTCCTTACCATAATATTCTCATATAATATTCGTCTTTTTATTTATTTTTTTGTGGACTAATAATGCATAAATAGCACACAGGAGATTGGTAACCTGTTCAGTCTGAGGACATCTTTTATTCTTGTGACTGCAAGACAGATATACTCAAGAAAATTCCCAAGTAATGAAGGGGTTAATGAAAACTATATCCAGCTCTTCCAGTTCAAAAAGTCATCCTTAGCTGAATGTAGTTTTATAGAGGCGCAATAATAGAATTTATTAAATTCCCTTGGCTGACTTTCATAACATGCCATTTGTGGAAATTGACTGGTAAGGAAGAGGTGTAAGTTAGCCTTCTACACTGATGAGAATGTAGCTTTTATTTATTTTTAAGGGGAAGGAGGGAGGATGGTGAGCAGATAAACAAACTACATTTGGTGATATGCTTTGTATTGCTCTCACTCACTAGGTACAGCCACTATAACGATGACAAACAGCCTTCGTATGGTTAAAAAAAACACGATGTATTTCATGTGAAGTATAAAACACTAGTTATATTGCACATGAAGTAATTCTGACATGAATCACATTCATTGTTATTCTATGTGGGGATTACTTCACACTTGAATATACTGCATCTATATACTAGTACATATAAAAATTTAAGAAAAATGTCTTTTAGAAAAAATAATTGTGCCAAGACCTTGTTAGGCAATGGCAGGTAGGTTGCTCAGTTCAGGTAGGAGTGATAAAGTCTAAAATTGTTCTAAAAAATATAAATAAAGAAATTAATAAAATAAAGGAACTCAGTATTGCCCTAAAGCTAGTTTGGCAGTTTCACAATCTTTTTTCATTAGTCTTAGATACAGTAGGTCGTTGTTACATGTCATGGTTATGTTTCATAATACCACAATTTTTTTTAAAATTTAACTATTTATGTCAACTGGGTGAAATTGGTAAGTCAGCTTTAATAGTGGCAGTGGAACTTTTAACAGTCAGTATTTTTCTCTCGTGCTGGGGAAAAAAAAAAAGTGGGAGGGCATAAAAAAAGAGGCAACATATATCAAGGACTTACTGCATTTATGGTTTGTCTTCTTTGTTCCTTAAAGCCTATATTTGAGCACTGGTTTTTGTGTGTTTCTTGAGACACAACTTTAGCACTCCTCTCAATGCTGACGCATTACTGAAGTATCGCAAAGTTAGTGTAGCTAAGGAATTAAAATTATGAGACACTTGGGACTAAAATGACTAATATACTAAATCCATGGTTAAAATCTGCAGACTGTATTCTTTATTTAACTTAGTAACCATCCTGTTTAATATGTGAATATATTTCTATATAAAAAATGGAGAATTAAATTATGATGATGCTGATTTAAAACAAAACTCAAATATTTACCATAAGTATTTCCTCTTCCTTCTGCCTGTGGGTGACTCTAGACTGAGTGACAAGCCAAATGTTTCCTGTACACCAGGAAACCATTTACTACGCTGGGTGGTAACCATATAACCAAATTTTGGCACCTGGTGGTTTAGTGAGTAATTATTGCGCTCCAATCGGATTGAGCCGGTGAAGGTTTATATCCAAGGGGTGGTTGGGGTTGATTGCTCATGTAATGCCACTCAGGGATGAATGAGGCTGGTCACTCTCATCTTAAATATCAGGACCAACTGCTTAGGCCCGGGCCCCTACCCTCCTCATGGGGCAATGTAGGATTGGATGATGGATGGATGGCTACCTGCTTCTGTAACTTTGATGCAGATAAAATCTGCATCCCCTCTGTTCACTCTCTGGAGAATTTGCATTGGCTGATGGTTTTAAGGAGGCAGTTGCACTTGCCAAGTGCAGAAGGTAAATATAAATTCATCTCCCAACACAGATATACGCTCTTTGTTCACATTGTCCTACCCTGTATTTTTCCCCTCTACAAACCCCATCATCCAGTCCCTGTTGACTGAAGGCTTTTCCTGTTTCAATAGCTGTATGTTACTTCTTTTTGTACATGGCTATAACTGTGGCCTACTTTGGCCAAATAATGTAGCTACTGTGTTCTAGTCCACATGTTTCTAACTATATGCGTTCCCTCTGTCCTTCACTCTGTATCTCTCTGCCTTATCTTGTCCATCTGTCCATATTTTAGTTTTGCTTTGCCTCACTCTGCCTAACCTCTTCCCCTCTAAACTCTCACTTTTCCTCATTCTTCAATCATTTATTTCACCCAACTTCACCCATCCTCTCAATCTCTCCCTGCTTTCCTCTGCCTCACCCTGCCTCACCCCTTTCCAGTTTACAGGAAACATCTCCGATGGTTTTAGTCAGTATTGCATTAAGACTTATTGACTTAAGAACTAGTATTAGCGTTTGTTAGAAAAAAGTAAAAGTTAAATACAATAACACTAATGTTAAACACCATAGAAAAAAAAAAAAAAAAGAGTACAGTACATAAAAAAATAGAGCATTAAAAAAAAAAAAATGCTTGGCACGTATGTCTTTTTTGTTTTCACAATTGTACAGTAAGGCACAATGAGAATACTGTATCACATCCTGTCAGCAATCCCAAAAATGCAGGGCTGAAGTCTTTAATGGCTTTGGAGGTATCTTAATACCTTTTCCCTACCAGTTTACTCTGTTTATTACACCTCAGTACCAGTATCCTTTTGGCTCTTATTAATACAACCTGTGGCAGCTTTCCATGCTGTTAAATTTCTAACAGTCTATATAAAAATACAGTATGCTGTAGATGATGCCCCTGAGCTAAAGAAGTAAAGGCAGTTTCATTTTTTTCAGTTACAAGTTTAGCTTGATAGTTTGTATCTTCTCTATATTCCAAGCTTACTCACTTTTTTATGAATGCCAAGAGTACTGTACCGGTAGTTTGGTGATCATTAAGCCGATCATCATTTTGCAGAATTTTTCCCCAACCAAAGATTGAGGTGAAGATTTTTTTCTGATTTTTTCTTTGTTCTTCCATGCTTGATGTTTTTTCCCATTGGTATGCAATTTTCCCAGTTCTTGCATAATTTTGGTGATAAGTACTTATGAACAGTGCACAAAATATACTTTTTGTGGGGTGGATTACTTTTGAAAGCATGGGTGATGTGTGATTGTCTCATTAATTACTCTTACTTTTGTGCATTCTTTTTATTTGTTTATGGATCCTACCTCATTTCGTATGTGAAAATTAAGTTTGGATTATGATAATGATGATGAAAAATGGGAATTAGGTATTGGAAAATGTTGATGATGATGATTTATGCACTTCCAGCCTCCAATGATTTTGTTATTTTGCAGTGGACTACAGCCAGCTAGCATCAGAAGTCATCAGCATCACCTGCAACAAACCAGAGTCGTTGTGGCAATGCAGTGCACTCATCAACCTCCTGCCATACCAGAGGGTCATTTGGGAATACTGGTAGGTGTGGGAGAGTGGGCATTTTTATTTTTCATCCATCAAGTTGTGAGATGTGGTAGGTTCCTTTTTATCAGAACATGGAGTAGTGAGACCTGGGCAAAAAAGGAACAGGATATTCACAAGCTCTAATGTACAGAAATGACAATGGTTAGGTGGATGTGCATTGGGTCCCTGAGTGCAAGGCCTGGGGGTGCTAGGTTTATGATGGATGAGTTGAGAGGTAGGATGGGATGAGGGTGTATTGGTGTTGTGATGAGAAGTAGATTGAGATGGTCTGGGCATGTGGAGTGGGTGAGGTATGATAATTGGATGAAGAAAGTGAAAAGTGTTAATGGTGGGGGCAGGGTAGTAAGTGGTAGACTGAGAAAGACCTGGGACAAGGTCATTGAGTGTGACCTGAGGGTGAAGGGACTAGGGAAGCTGCCAGAGATCGAGCAGCATGGAGAGCCACCATTAGGTGACCAAGGCCGACGCATGCAAGCATGTTGGAGCTGTCAGAAATGAAATGACGGATCTCCTTCTGCCACATATTTTTAAAACATTACTTGGCTTGCTGATCTGGCATATCTTGCTGACATATTTAGCAAACTGAATGAGTTAAATTTATCTCTGCAGGGCAATTCTCAATGTATTTGATAACATTGACGGTTTTCAAAGGAAAATAGTTGTGGAAGGAGATCAGCTCAGGGGGGATTTTACATGTTTTCCTCAGTTAAGTGCTTGTTTTTCCATTAATAGTGATGAGAGAGAGATTGTGAAACCAGTTATTGTAGAACTTATCTGTGCTTTTAAATCTTACTTTCCTGGCATATATGAGAGATCTGTACAGCTGGATTGGGTTAGAAATCCATTCCTCCTATCAGAAAATAATATAAAGAAGCTTCCCATTTGCCTTCAGGAAACACTGTTAGAAATGTGTTCAGACTGTGGCCGCCAGCTGGAATTTGAAAGCTCAACCCTCACACGGTTTTGGAGCCGTGTAAAGAAGGAGCAGCCTGACCTAGGAAAGAAGGCTTTGGAAATCCTTTAGTCCTTTGGGTCTACCTACCTTTGTGAAGCATCTTTCTCTGCAATGAGCATTATCAAGGCAAAACAGAGAAACAAACTAAATGTAAACCTGGAACAAAGCCTGGCCACTGAAGTAGCCTCTTAACCACCCAGTATGGCAAAAATCATCAGTTAACATCAGCCCCACATTTCACATTGAGTTGTACAGTAAATACTTTTCAAGCATTTTTATGTTATATTGTTAGTCTTTTTTCCATTACTCTACTGAATAACAGTTTATTGTCCAGCAGTCAAACTATGCAGACTTTTAATATAATTTTCATTGGGTAGCAGCCATGGGTCAGTGGGTTAGAGCACTCTGACTGAAGGGTCAGAGGTTCGACTCCACACAAGGGTCACTGGTAGACATCAGGAAAGGCATCCGGTCATAAAGTGCTACACGCTCCAAAATCAGAATCCTCTACCTAGGGGCAACACCTTAGCCCTTATCAAAAAAGGGAGACACAGTGTTTAGATAAAAAGAATGTCCTTCCAAATATTGAGCCTAGTGGTTTAGTGGGTAATTAAGGTGCTCCAATCGGATTGAGCTGGTGTTGGTTTATATGTAAGGGATGGTTGGGGTTTATTGCTCATGTAATGCCGCCCAGGGATGAGTGAGGCTCGTCACTCTCATCTTAAATGCCAGGACCAACTTGCCTAGCCCTGGCCTCCTATGTCCCTCATGGGGGAACACAGGATTAGATGATGATGATGATGATCATTCATGGGGATACTTAATGGTAGAAGGTTACAAGGGATACAATAAGCAAAAAAGTTTGGACAACACTGCTCTAGACTCATCTCTGTCACTGTCACCTTTTTGAACTCTCACATCTTCATCTTTTTGAACTTTCACAGGTCGTTTTGACAACTTTGTGAGGCATGACCTGTGATACTTAGCCCCTGTTGCTATCAAATCTCCAGCTGGTATCATTGCCAGAAGTGAGTCTTCTTTCAGTGTGTGAGTGCATTCTTTCACCTTGTGATGCACCTCAAGTGTAGTCACATCATGTAAGCCCTCTTTAGTGTTGGCAGGCTCATCACAGGTGTAACAAAGATTTGAGATTTCCTTATTTGCCTTCTGACTGGAACATGAAGCATCTTACCTGGATCTGGTATATTTGTGAGGGACATTTGTTTCAGATTCTGACTTCCTTTCCTGTATGGCACAGTTAACTCTATCTGTGGAAAAGTTTCTTCTGCATGACTATTGCCATACAGCATTGTGAGCTATATGTGTCCTTGCAATTCCTGTATTATCTTCATTTAACTTAGATTTCCGGAGAATATATCTGGTTCATTTGTTCATTTATCATCCAATCCTACGTTGCCCCATGAGGAGCGTAGGAGGCCGGGGCTAGGCAAGTTGTTCTTGACATTTAAGATGAGAGTGACCAGCCTCACTCATCCCTGAGTGGCATTACATGAGCAGTAAACCTCAACCATTCCTTGGATATAAACCTTCACCGGCTCAATCCGATTGGAGCGCTGTAATTACCCACTAAACCAGCAGGCACCAAAATTTGGTTATAAGGTTACCACTCAGTGTAGTAAATGGTTTCCTGGTGTTCTGGTACGTCCCCTATTTTTATAAACTGACTTAGAGTTTTAGCAAACAAAGTACTGTATACTGAAATTCACTACTTTTTCCAGGCTTTTGGGAAGCCAGTGGTCTGGTTGATGATTCATTTCTTTTATCCAAATGGCACAGAGTGTCCAGTCACTTTTTCTTCAGAGCAGGTTGCCATGGTGTGAACTTTACATCTGCTCTAGCAAACCATTACCACCTTATTAACATCTGCATGCAGCATGGCTCATCAGCAGAAACTCAATCTTGACATAAGACAACAAATCGGCCATTATTCATCAAATATAAATATGCACATGACATGGTGTTAATTCTACATCTACTCTACTAAACCATCACCACCTTGTATGCATGCTGCACCATCACCAGATAAACAGATCTGAAAATTTAAAAAGAAAAATGTCAGTTTAACCCTATCACATGTATAATATGCATATACAGTATAATGGTATTAACTGCACCTGCTATTCAAAACAACCAAAACCACCAGAAAAGCAAACTTGAAAAAACTATAAATCAGTTTAGCTCCATAAAGAGATTTATAATTTGTTTGTGAGCATTGGTGCCGAAACTCACTCAGAGTTCAAATATGTGCTGTGTCCCCCCCATAGAGATAGTTTTTGGCCCTGTGGAAATTTTTTTTCCTTTCATGATATAGAACAACTGTGCCAAAATCATGCTTTTCACAGAAAGTGCACGATTGGTCTGATATATCAGACTAGACCTTCCATTATTCACAATATCACTGCTTTACTCCCAGATGCTTTCAACATTTCGTCTGCTACACCTTACACACCCACAGTTTTACCTGTTCCTATCTTATCACTTGCTTTAGTACAGTCTTAAGATGTGTCATTGGTGCAATATTGTCAAATCCAGTCAGTAATTATGCCATGGTACCTCATAAACAAATCCTCAAACTGAGGTTGGCTGTAGAATGGCTCATTCGTTCAGTGGATTGGAAGCTATAACAGGTACCCCATTTGTCTGGCTATCTATATTGCCAGTACCCTATCTATTTTCCTGTCAATCAATTCACACACACCTTAATCTTGGAAGGGATGGCCACAATCAAGGTACCCAAACCAGGTAATTACTGTATATTTATATATATATATATATATATATATATATATATATATATATAGATAGATAGATAATCAGTGGAGGAAGGAAAAACAAAAGAAATTAAAAAAAAAAGTCCATGTGCCTATAGGCCCAGGTGAGAGAGGATAGTGTTTGGAAACTCCCTGTACTGTTGTTTGCAGATGATACTGTGTTGTTGAGTGAAGACGAAGGGGAGCTGCAAGGCTTGGTGGATGAGTTTGGGAGAGTGTGTAAGAAACGGAATCTAAAGGTGAATGTAGGGAAGAGTAAAGTGATGGTCTTTGAGAGAGGTGAAGTCAGTGAATGTACAGCGAGGTTGGATGGTGAGGAATTGGAAAATGTGAGTACGTTTAAGTACTTGGGTAGTGTGATGAGTAAGGATGGAGGTTTGGAGGGTGAAGTGCTTGAAAGGGTACAGCAGGGAAGAAAGGTTGCTGGTTCTTTGAAAGCAGTGATAAGAAACGGGGAAGTGAGCATGGAAGTGAAAAAGTTACTACACTGTATATCTTTTTATAGACAGACAGATACTTATAGATAGGTAGATAGATAGATGGATAGATAAACACTATACAATGTGCTGATATGTTGCAGGGAATTTATGTAACCAGTGATTTCATGAAGTCCCTGGGGAATTCGTGAAATGAGTGTAAATTAGGATGGGTTAATGTTAGGTTGATATAGGCTGCAGTTAGGTTAGGCTGGAATAATCCAAGTTTGGTAAGTTAATTCAGATGAACACTTAACAGTAACTTAGTATTTATATAAATTAACGTAACCTAACCTATCGTAAGTAACCTAACCTCACCCTTAGATTATCCCAGCCTAACCAAACCGCAGCCTAAATTAACGTTACTTAAATTAATGCATCCTAATTTAAACTCATTTCACGAAATTGGGGATTTCATGAAATCACTGGTTACACAAGTTCCCTGTAGCATGTATAATGCCAAAATATTTATTATTCTCACATTATGCGCTGTTTCTATTAACCGCAGTTTTATCTTATAATAATAATTAAGCGGACATTAGATAAGTTGCCTATGGTTCTTAAAAAAATATATATATATATATATATGATGGCGCTCCTTGGCTAGTGAATGGTTATTGTATAATGCCAAGACAACAATGTAGCCCCAAGCCTGTACACTGCTAATGGGGCAGTGAATCAAAATAATAAAAGTTAGGCTGTGTCCGTATGTTCGTATAATAGATGTCAACGCAATTATTTTTCTGTTTGGGTGAGGGTAAGACCAGGGATTGTCAAACAAATACCAAACAAAAATTTTGGTGATTGTGTGCGATGTGACAGTGTGAAATTGTTGGTAATTGCAACTCAAAAACGTGAAAATCATTGCTTCGTTTCGTTTGTGAGAACAGTAATTATACTGACCCAATTCTTTTTTCATTTTTTAGGGTAATTGCAGAGAGTGTTAGAAAAATTAAAAATGTTGATGATTTTGCACAATGCGACTGCACAATGTTGTTAAAAATCATGATACATGAGCCTGCCGGAGTAATTTTTGTGGCTTTGGTGAGGTTAGGTCATTGTGGGCTGAATAACAGTGTGAAAACAGAGATAATGGTATTTGCAAACATTTTGTGATGGAAAGGCTATTAATTAAATATTTGCAGGCAAGCTCTGGTGATTTGTTAATGTATGGGTGGATGGATGAATGAATTTATTTATCCACAATGAAGCTATCCCCTTTATATCACAGCATAAAATTGCACTTTGCCTTTGCTGATGGGTTTTATGATGTAATGGTTTTTATTTGTAGCTGCAATGGCTTTTCGTTTCAGATTATACGATGGTGAGGGCTCGTTAAGGGTGATGAAGGGTGCCATCAAAGTACGTGGTTGGATTTACGATGCTAACACTGCATGCAGTCGTGGACGTCAACTGCCCTGATGAGCCACATGTCTATCTATCCATCTGTTGGTGTGAGTAATATTTTATCTTTACATGGTAAATGGTTTTCATTACAGTAATACATCAATATACAATACCCCTAGATGCAGTACCCTGGATTAACGATTGGGGTAGAAATACCACCATACCCTGCCTAACGATGGCCAAACTCCAGTTCAACGATGGCTTTTTATTTTTTTTACCGATTTTGATAATATTTTAGACTAAAATTGTGTGTTTAGGTTGATTTATAAACTGTTTTTAGGCTTAGGTGAATGTGTTTTAATCATAGGTGGGGTGAACATTGTCATTTGGGGTACAGTTTACTGAGCTTAATTTTTTCCAGACTTATATTTGGCAATTTTTTTTCTTTCTTGGTTGGTTTTAGTGAGTTATTTACAGGTGTTAGGCTTCGGTTAGCTTCCTTGACAGCTGTTAGGCCATTTAGATTGGGTTTAAACTTGTTTTTTGGCTCAGATGGGTGAGTTTTGGGCTTGGTTTGGATGGAAACCCAAGGCTGGTAAACGGTCCACATTGAGGTACGTGTTAAAAGTACCCTGATATATTATGCAAAAAATAATTTACCTGCTACAGCTGCTCTGTCTATCTATCTATTGCCAGACACCTTTATCCCATAAGGGATGACCACAAAAATTACCTCTATGTTGCCCTGTCCAATGCCATGCTCCCAGCTTACACACCCCGCTCTCATGTACCTCTCCATTCCTTACCACCATCTCATCCTTGGCCTTGCCCTCCCTCCACCTCACTCACACACACACTCCTCATCAGTCTGTCACTCTTCATCTTCTCCACATGGCCAAACCACCTCAAATTGCTTCTCGTAACGCTTCCTATCCCACCTACACCACAACGTTCCTTCACATCCTCATTTGTCAGTCTGTCTCTCCATGTGACTCCACATGCTCCTCTCAAATAACTCATTTCCATTGCCCTTTCTCTTGACTTGTGTCCTTCCAACAAGGTTCAAGCTTCACTTCCATACGTTAAAGTTGTTATCACAGTACTGTCATGCAGTAACTTTTTCACCTCCATGCTCACTTCCCTGTTTCTTATCACTGCCCTCAAAGAACCTGCACCCTTTCTTCCATGTTGTACCCTTTCAAGCACTTCACCCTCCAAACTTCCATCTTTACTCATCACACTACCCAGGTACTTAAACGCTCGCACATTTTCCATTTCCTCCTCATCCAGTCTCACTCTGTATTCACTGACTTCACTTCTCTCAAAGACCATAACTTTACTCTTCCCCACATTCACCTTTAGATTCCGTTTCTTACACGCTCCCCCAAACTCATCCAACAAGCCTTGCAACTCCCCTTCATCTTCACTTAACAACACAATATCACCTGCAAACAACAGTACAGGGAGTTTCCACACACTGCCCTCTGTCATTAGCGCTGCTCCAACATCTGCTGTCCTACCTTGTATCTCTTTTATAACCCCATCCATATACAGATTGAACAACCATGGAGACATGACACATCCCTGTTTCAATCCAGCCTTCAAAGAGACCAATTCACTCAGTTCCCTGTCCACATACACTGCAGCCTTAGCACCCTTATACATACTCTTCATGGCTTTCAACAACTTCCCATTTACTCCATGTATTCCTAATACTTTCCACATTCCTTGTCTATCCACCCTGTCACATGCTTTCTCCAAATCCGTGAAGCCACGTACAACTTCTGTCTGTTTTCTAAAAACTTTTCCACTAAAGACCTAAGAATGAATATCTGATCTGCACAACCTCATCCCTTCCTAAAACCTCCCTGTTTTTCAACTAATTCGTCTGTTATTTCCCTGACTCTGTCAGTAGGTCTCCTACCATACACTTTTTCCCCTTTTCCTTTGTACAGGGGAATGATTATACCTGACTTCCAATCCTTTGGGACTCTGCCTTCCTCCCAGGCCAGTCTGCACATCTTCCAAATCCATTCTACTGCCAGTAATGAAAATACTCCACCCCTTAGTATGAGAACCCCTTATCTCAAGCCCATCTCATGTCTTTCTATGGTGTGTGTTCCTTATTGTGTCTTCACTTTCTATTAAACTAACCATGCCTGTGTGTGTTTCTGATACACAGCATATCATAATGTATGTATTTAGTTGGTCTGTGTTATTGTCAAAGGGAAAATTTGGGATTGCACTTGGGATGCCCGGTACTGTAGGGTAAATCCCATAGGTAGTGTGCTTTTGTTATTGTGCAAGTTCTTTATCACACACCAAGCCTTGTACCAGTTATGCATGATAACCAAGGGATCACAGTACCGTATATAAACGTGTGTTGCCAGGTGAGCTTGACTGCGACATTTTCTCTCATTTTTCTGTGTCTGTCCTCATCTCTTCCTATTTCTGCCATCTTTTCTGTCACTTTTTGTTAATCTTGTTTTCTTTTTCAAGTGGCTTTACATTGATTGACAAGCCAAAAAGTTTCCTAGATCCCAGGAAACCATTTACAACATTGGGTGGTAACTATATAACCAACCCATACATGTTCCCTATGTGTCAGCAAGTGGGTTGGTGGTGGGTTAGTTTCCCTCCATATAAAATAACTAACTTGCAGCCAAACGACCACCTATTACGGGATTATGGTGTCTGGCAATAGATATATAGGTAGATAGACAAGTACAGTATCCTTGAGTTAGTGAGCAATGTGGTGTGGATGGTTTTCAGGAGTAGAAGGATTGCCATTGCTGGTGACTCAACTCTGGCCATTTCTACCTCTTCACCAAGTTAGCTGCCATCCATGACTGGACTAAACCACATATCTGCAGTTGGTACTACACATC
The DNA here is from genome assembly GCF_032717465.1 of Coenobita brevimanus. NCBI lineage: Eukaryota > Metazoa > Arthropoda > Malacostraca > Decapoda > Coenobitidae > Coenobita > Coenobita brevimanus. The sequence continues at coordinate 1,970,007 of NC_136974.1, read as the reverse complement.
AAGTTAAGCCACAGTGGAATGAAGGTTAGTATTGCTTTGCAGTTCTGTAGCAATTATCGGTCATTGGTATCATTATCCATGTGTAGTTTTCTTTGGGGCAGAGGGCAGTGAAATGGCAGGGGCAGGGCGACATGTAGGTGATTTGTCAGTGCCCACCCCTTACAGGATTAAGGCGTCTGCTTAGATAAATATAGTTTTCTTTGGCACAGGATGTAAAATATCCAGAACTATAAAAGGAGGCAGGTAAATGGGAAGGTTTAACAGAAGAGTAACGAGTAAAATGGGCTTTACATGCATTTATTTTACTGTCAGTCTTTTAAAAATTCTCAGCTCCATTTAGAAGGCATTACACCATATACAAATGACCTTATATTCTCTTGCAAGTTGTTCATTTTAGAGGGACGGCATGGTAAATTATCCAGCCCCTACTAGGTGTACCTTATTGGAAACATCATTAGTTGACTGTAAAAACAAAAACAAAACGATGTGTTGAGTTTTATAAAGCACTACGGTCAGGCAGGGTTGTGGAGTCGGTGATAATATTTCCTGACTATGACTCTGACTCCAGAAATTTTACAAGTACGACTCTGACTCCGAGTTAAGTATGTACCGTAGTAATAACACGGCGCATTGACATGATGCAGGTAAATGAATAATATTAATTTTGGTAGATGCAATTCTTAAATCTGTATTTTAAATTCTCAACTTACAGTGCTTGCATAGTAACAAATAAACCGTTATACATGGCCGTAAAATGAACTGAATAAAGTATTGAAAAGATATGATTGATACCATTTCAGAACCAAAAAGCTCAGAGTCGGAATTGTGGGAATTTTACTGACTCTGACTCTGACCCCAACTCCTTGCTGTCAGAGTTATAATAAAAATTAAGTGTACAATATTAACCATGCTTCCATATCTAAGCTATAGCTTTTGTTACCTTTGATCTGCAAGTACATGGTCTCTTGCTATTCCCTTTTCACACATTGGGTGGTAACTATATATACTGTATTATAACCAGCCAACACATGTTCTCTATGTGCCATCAAGTGGGTTGGTGGAGGGTTAGTGTCCTTCTGTAAAATAACTAACCCAAAGTCAAATGGCCACCTGTTACTGGATTATGGTGTCTGGCAATAGATAGATGGTAGACTAGTACAGCATCCTTGAGTTAGTGAGTAATGTGGTGTGGATGGTTTTCAGGTGTGAAGGGTTGCAACTGCTGATGACTCTCAACTCTGGATGTGTCCATCTGTTCACCAAGTGAGCCGCCATCCATGACTGGACTGTCTTAAACGGTAGTAATTTACCTTAAGTCGTTGAGGAATCAAGGTGGGTATTACTGTCATTTTTCATTAGAGTAAACCCTTGATATAACAAATTAATTGGGGGAGGGGTGGGTCGCTATATCTGAAAGTTCGCTACATTCGTGGTTCAGTATTTCCGAGGGATTACCAAACCAGTTCCCTATGTAAGTGGAGTCGTTCTGTCCAACATGCTACCTAAAGTAATTCAGTGAAGTTTTACATGGAGAATTCAATGGTTTACGAAGTTGTACATGTAAATACAATACTGTATGAAGTTGTACATATAAAAACAATACAGTATCTATAAGAAGAATACAGTATAATGTAGTACTGTTGCAGTACACTTACTGTCCCAGGAAGGGATGCTGTTGTCACTGTGGCCTGATTTGTGAACTTCCCTCTCATTTAGCGACATTTGTTTGCAAAATCCAGGGGAAGCTCAGTCGCGATTTGTCTTCGTTATATCCGAAATTCGCAATACCAGGCGTTGGAATGTGAAACAGCCGCTTTCACCGGCCTCACACTTCCTACTGAGCAGGCTCCTCCTGCATACTGCAAGACTTTTCTGATGACGTCACCACTTGCAGTGTAACAAGTGTGTATGCGCACACACACTAACAGCAATGTGCACTAACACTCTCTTTCTCTCTTCTTAATTTGACGAACGATTCCAAGGACGAAGCTGATTGGATTATTGGCGTCCAATACATAGACTTTTGTTTAAGTGCCATTAAGACCCAGTCTGTAGCCACATACAAATATTTGGTGTCCCTTGAAGTACTATAATCCTTCTAGTCCCAGCTGACTGCTGCACATAGCTGCTCGGTCAAGGCACCTTTCTTGGTGAGACAGTCAGCCAGTTGTTGTGATGTGCCCATCCAAGACATTTCATCAATCCCCCCTCGCTCCAACATGTCTTGTAATGCAGCAATATCATTGCGCAATCTCCTGTCTTCAACGTTCCTGCAGGAGTAAAGGGCGTCCACCAAACTCTTGTTATCGATGAAACACTTGATCTTGAAATCTCCACACCATCACAGAATTTGGCAGTTGCATGTCCTGCGTCATAAATTTGCCACAGCCAATGTGCCCTCTTCCTTAAATGCCCAGAAAGGTTTTTTTTTTTTTCCCCCACATCCCCTGGGGAGGGGGGAAGGAATACTTCCCCAGTATCCCTGCTTGTCGTAAGAGGCGACTAAAAGGGGCCTTTTTGTCTCCAGTCTTTCTCTCCTTATTGTCCTCTTCTGCTTTTCTGTCCTACCTCTCTTCTTGATATTTCTGTGTTTCTTCTGGCCTTTATTTTCCCTCTACTGCTACAGTGCCATATTATGAGTTGGTGCTAATTCTTTGCTCTTCCTTACTTCAAATCACTTCTTGCAGTCAGCGTTCAACATTTAACTATCTGTGTTGCATATGTACCAAAATTGAGAGTTTTTATAATATACAGTAGTTGGAATTGCCAGGCCCATGCGGTAATATGTTTTATGATGTACTGGTACTGTTTCTGTGTGTTTCTGCCGTAGTTATTCATTTCAGATTGTACCATGATGGAGGTGTGTGTGCAGTGCCTTTGAAGGGAGTGGATTGATGTGTATAGACACCATAACTGCACAGGACAGCCCTTCGGAAATAATTGCGTGCCTGTGGTTGATGGGTCTTTGGCCAGACAGACTGGGGTTGATCTACAGCAACCAAGAGGTATATAAAACATCAATAATGTCCAGATTGACTCTGTTGGATACATTTATGTGAAGCTACAGAGCGTGGTTAATGTTTTTGGCGTATCCAATAGAGCCAAGATTCCGGGAGCTTGAATAATGAGTGAATGGAAGCATGGCCCATTGGATTGGGCAAATTTGGGCTGTCAGGACATTGCTACTCCTCACCCTGCCGTAGGGTGGGAAAGGAGGTCCAGGTGATGATGATGATGATGATGATCTATCTATCTATCTATTGCCAGACACCATAATCCTGTAAGGGGTGGCCATTTGACTTTGAGTTACTGGTTTTACGGGGAGGGGCACTAACCCTCCACCAACCCACTTGTTGACACGTAGGGAGAACGTATGGGTTGGTTATATGGTTGCCACCCAGTGTTGTAAATGGTTTCTTGGCTTACAGGAAACCATTTGGCTTGTCACTCAATGTAAAGCCACCTGTAAAGGAAAGAAGAGCAACAAGAAGTGACAGGAAAGATGGGAGATATAGGAAGAGAGGAGGGAAGGCACAGAAAATGAATGATAAATGGTAATTATTTTTCTGTAACAGAATATAGTTTTTTGTTTTGTTTTTTGCGAGGAAGAAGGAACCAAAGGCCACGAGCCCACAATTATTGTTCCTTCCAAGAGAAAAACAAAATGAGAGAGCCAAATTCAAGATCTGATCATTTCGAGATGCCTGGACACACTGCGTTTGAAAGACTGGAGATCATAGGAAGCAGGAAATACAAACAGAGGGAGACAGTTCCAGAGTTGACCTGTTGCATAAATGAAAGGCTGGGAGTAATGGTTAATTCTTGCATTAGAGAGTTGGACAGAAAAGGGATGAGAGTTTGCTGCAAGACAGGTGCTATGAGCCTGTTGTAAAGGTGGAGGAATGCATGCAGACAGTTCAGAGGAGCAGAGACCATTGAAGTAGCGATAGAAAAGAGATAAAGATGCAACAGTGCGATGAAGAGACACAGGTTGAAGGGAGTCAGTAAGAGGAGGAGAGTTAATGAGACGAAAAGTCTCACACAGGGACAGATAAAACTCCTGTATAGAGTCAACAATTGTGCAGGTGTAAAGAAGGAACAGAGTCTGCTTAGCACACCCAATTTCTTGGAAGCAGATTTTACAAGAGATGTAATATGATCTTTCCAAGATACATCCCAAGTAAGTGAAACCCCAAACATGTTCAAGGATGATGCAGGATTAAGCTGAATATTATTAAACATTAATGTGTATACCTGTGGAAGATTTTGTCGGGTTGATAAGTGTAAAAACTGTCATTGATGCATTAAAAACAACCAGATTATTTTTACTCCAGTCAGCAATATGAGCCAAGTCAGACATTAGGTGTGCCATAGCCTCATCCCTTGTTTGTTAAAGTAACTGCTGAGATGAAAGTTGCGGGAACCAAATAGAAAGGTGAAGGGTGGAGTCATCAGCGTACGAGTGGATAGGGTTAGATGTACAGCTTAGAAAGTCATTGATGAATAAAAGGAAGAGAGTTGGTAATAGGACGGAGCCCTGAGGAACACCACTGTTGATAGTTCTAGGAGGAGAACGATGGCCTTCTACAACAGCGGCTATAGAACGACCAGAAAGGAAGCTAGAGATGAAGGCACAGATAGAAGGATAGAAACCGTAAGAGGGCAGTTTGGAAATTAAAGATTTATGCCAGACTTGATTGAAAGCCTTTGAGATGTCAAGTGCAATGGCAAAGCTTTCACCAAAGTCCCAAAAGGAGGATGACCAGGAGTCTGAAAGGTAGTTTGGTAGTGGGTGTGTGCTTAGTACCAGCGTACTTTATTATAATGCCCAATCCAGGTGAAGACATAGCATAGATACCATGTACTGTATAGCTTTCTCTTTGCATCACCCTTGTTGGCTAAGCATTTTATTTGTAATCATGTGTATGCAGTGTGCTGAGGTGAATATTTTTGGTACTGTTGCAAGAGGCAGACTGAGAAAGACTTGGAACAAGGTCATAGAGGGTGACCTAACAAGTGAGAGACTGATTAGGGAGGCTGCTGGATATTGAGCAGTGTGGGGAGAGCAAGAGTTTAGTTATCATTCTGCATTATCTGCATATTATTTAAAATGTGTGTGTGTGTGGTTATTGTACTTCAGCAGATGTAAACACAGTGGCTCACACCAAAATTGCTCTTCTCACAGTACACCATCCTTCTTTCAGGGGATAGGGAGTTGAGGGATGTTTGTATAGCCAGGGACTGGATCCACTACAGCTTCCTTTTACGGGATAAGGAGGGAATTGAAGGATGTTTGTATAATCAGGGAGTGTAGCCAGCTAATTATGTGAGTGCCACTAATCACAGCCATCAGTTTGTAGTCCCCAGGTGTGTTTAACAGACAGAAACCATGAATCGGGGTCACAGACTTTAAGTAAGGCACTGACATGTATCGTGTTTTAATTATGATAGTTCTTTCACCTTGACCTGGCCTAGATTTCAGCCTCTTGTAGCTTTATTTCATTCAGCTCTGACAGAAAAAAGTGTTGTGACTCAAAATCCTTTCCATGGTACTTCTTTGTGACTGGCATTGTACCGTATTATTTCAGCTCAGTTTCAAGGTGATTTTTCAATTTTATGCGAAGTTTGTAGTATAAGTAATAGTAGTTGCAGCCCCCGGTTCATTGAGCAACATGAACTGAGTGGGCTGCAGGTGGAAGTTCCTCTTCTGCAGTCCACCATTACATCAGTGCCACCCCATGAAGGCTGCAGGGTTATTCCAGGCCAACTCACCCCAAACCTCCCAGTTCATGCCGTCAATTTTCTTGGAAATCTTGGAAATATTCAGGAAAATGCTTGTATATGTTTGTGGCCACCCCTTATGGGATTAGGGCATCTGGCAATAGATGGATAGATAGAACCATGCGAAATCTTTCTGTCTTCAGAGAATGTTATGAACTTAACCAGAGACTGAAAAGGTTAATATATAATTTTCACTTTCAGGTTAGAGTTGACTCAGCTGTGGAAACTGCCATGTCATCGTATCATATCGTACATAACGGCTCCAACATGCTTGCCTGCGTCAGCCTTGGTCACCTAATGGCGGCTCTACACGCTGCCCGATCTCTGGCAGTCACCATGACAATTATCTCCACTGTCTAGTAAGTACCTGAATGTGGTTGCATTTTGTTCAAGACTAAATCTGGGGGTTTGCAGGCTGATGTTGCCCTTCTCCTGCAGTCCACCATGATCCTCTTGGGGTTTAGGAAGTTAGGAATGTTTGTCTATTGGCACCACTGCATGAAGACATTCCTTTGCAGTACCAGAGTGGTTTTATACTCCATATTATTGACTAAGGTGCTCATTATTCACTTTATCATATTTTTCTATTCTCCTGCATTCTAAACCCTACCTTACCCTGTCTTTGGATGGGAAAAGAGGGAGGGATGATGGTTTTCTTGCACGTAATATTACTTTCCAATTGTTTATCATGTATTTTCCCCTGTGTAATATAAGTCACCATATTTGCCTCAGTTTCTTAGCCTTATCAGCTTCCGTACCTTGCCTTCATATATGATCATTTACTATATCCATCCATCCTCTTGCTCTGTGAGAGAGAGGGGTGTAAGTTGGGGGAAAGGCAGCAAAATAGCAAGGGACAGGGTGACATGGAGGCGATTTGTCTGTGGCCACCCTTTACATGATTATGGTGTCTGGCTGTAGATAGATAATTATGATAGGTTCTTGGCCTACCATGCCTCCTTTCACCTCTAAATTCTTTTCATCACCATATCTGCATCCATTCTCTCCATATAATTATTTCTGTCTAATGTCACACTCGTTAGGAGAAACACATTGAGGTGGTTTGGCCATGTGGAGAGGATGGAGAGTGAGAGACTGACAAGGAGAGTGTATGTGAGTGAGGTGGAGAGGGAGGGGGAGGCTAAAAATGAAAAGGAGGGATGGAGTGGAGAGGTATGTGAGAGAGGTGGGTATGTGGGCTGGGAGCAGGCCAGTGAAATGGTGGGGGACAGGGTGACGTGGAGGCGATTTGTTTGTGGCCACCCCTTATGGGATTAAGATGTCTGGCAATAGATAGATAGACACACTATTTAACACTTACATCACCAAGTTTCCTCACTTCGTATATAATTTTTACCTCAGTTGTTTGCTGCTCCAAGAAGTGTCTCAGCTCCATGTCTTTTATAAAACTGACATTTCATCACTCTTACAAGAATTTGTAAGCCCCAGCCTTGATAGTGTGTCCTGTAGTGCTGTGTTTAGGAAGAAAATTGGTAGATAACTTAAGAGTATATAGGAACTTGAAGTCAGATGATTTTTTTGTCTCAGAAGGAACAGCAAGTTGGCCAGGGATGGGAAGGATACGTTTGGTGAGCAGTTTGTGTCATAGGATTAACTACCAGACTCACACCTCAAGCTTAGGAACCAATTTAGGAAGTAAAGAAGCCATGAAGTCAAGAAGCTTTGTGTAGTGGAGGGAGGTGTGGAAATTTAAAGAGTAGGGGGGGGGTAGACTATCTATCTATCTATCTATTGCCAGACGTCTTAATCCCACAAGGGGTGGCCACAAACAAAGCACCTCCATATTGCCCTGTCCCCCACTATTTCACTGCCTTGCTCCCAGCTCACACCCCTCTCTCTCATATGCCTCTCCACTCCATCCCTCCATCTCATCCTTGGCCTCCACCTCACTCACACACTCTCCTTGTTAGTCTCTCACTCCATCCTTTCCACATAGCCAAACCACCTCAGTGTGTTTCTCCTCAACGCTTCCTTTCACATCCACATCACAACACTCCTTCACTTCCTCATTTGTTTGTCTCTCCACGAGACTCCTCATGCTCCTCTTAAATAACTCATTTCCACTGCTCTCACCCTTGATTTCCTCTAAACCTGGAAAGCATTTACAACACTGGGTGGTAACTGTATAACCAACCAATACGTGTTCCGTACGTGGCAACAAGTGGGTTGGCAAAGGGTTAGTGCCCCTCCCCGGAAATCAGCTCCTGTAACTAAAAATACGAACATGGGAGGTAGACAAGTAGACAAAATAAACTTAGGGTGAGTTACTGAAGATGGCAATGAGTACAGTATGGAGTAGAGTAGAAGCCAGAGATGTAGTCTGGCTGGACAAGGGAACCCCTAGGTATAAGGTGACTTTGTGATGGAAGTATGAAGTGAAAACAGGACAGAATGTAGTGCTTGATACATAGCAGAAAGGTAGAGTGAGGGAGAAGGAAGGTGAGAGTTAGGGAGAAGAAAGATGGAGTCAGGGAGTTTACCCTTTTTTTGAGCTGTACTCCATGTCTCCTTTTTTCGATAAAGGCTAAGGCATTGCCCCTGTGTAGGGGACCTTGTTTTGGAGCATATAGCTTTTTATGACCAGATGCCCTTCCTGATGTCTACCAGTGACCCTTGGGTGGATGCGAACCTCTGACCCTTCAATCAGATCTGAACACTCTTAACCCACTGAGCCACGGCTGCTACATTCCCCCCACCCCCCACCCCCTGAAGGAAATAACGAACAAGACAGATGCCAGAGGAGGGGTGGGGGGAACATACTGTACTGTTGTATTTGTGGATTTGGGGAAGGCATTTAATACAGTGTCATGGTTGACAGTAAAAATGGGCTGTGGAAAGACAGGTTATTGATGCAGCTGCTGTATGAAGAGGCAACTGTGTGTGAAAGAGGATGGAGGGTGAAGCAAGGAATTCTGTGAGTGGGGTGCATCAGAGTTCTGTGTTGAATCCTATGCTGTTATCCTGGCACTTAATGTCATTGTCCGTTAGTTACTACCTTGGGAGCTTTTATGTGCTGATGAATTATCTTTGAATGCCGAGAGTATTCAAAGGGCTAGAGAGAAATACGAGAGGTGAGAGGATGGAGTGGAAACAAAGGTACTGAAAATTAATGATTTACTAATAAACAGAGGTCATAATCAGCTGGTGTGAGTAAAGTAGAACAGAGTATTGTGCCTTCTGCTGTTATATACAGGGTATTACTGAATGGCACTGGCAAACTTTGGGAATAAATCCCTTATTGAAAAACAAAATCACATTATTCTACAATGATAGGGGGGGAAAAAAAGAAAATGAGCTACTGATGAGATGCAGGACATGAACTGAAAACAGTAAGTGCCGTACTAGGCCAAGCCTATGGATACTTAGTACCAATCCGAACACTGGTGCCTCGTCCCTCACCCCGTCCCCCTCCCCCTTCCACTTGTTATACCCATGTGCTGTCCATAGTTACGGTCGAATGATGATAATACTGTACATAATGTTTACTGTGGTGTATAATACATGAAACATTGAGTCCTTGAACAGTTTAATTATTATTGTAATACACTTAGTACATGGCCATTTAAAAACTCTATCTATTGCCAGATGCCTCACTCCTGTCCGGGGTGGCCACAAACAAATCGCCTCCACGTTGCCCTGACCCTCGCCATTTCACTGCCCCGCTCCCAGCTCACACCCCTCTCTCCACTCCATCCCTCCATCTCATCCTTGGCCTCCCCCTCCCTCTTCCCCTTTCCACCTCACTCACATACAATCTCTTCGTCAGTCTTTTACCCTCCATCCTCTCCACTTGGCCAAACCACCTCAGTGTATTCCTCCTAACGCTTCCTATCACATCCACACCACAACGCTCCTTTATATTCTCATTTGTCAGCCTGTCTCTCCATGTGACTGCACAGGCTCCTCTGAAATTACTCCTTTCCACTGCTCTCACTCTTGACTTGTGTCCTTCCAGCAACGTCCAAGCTTCACTTCCATACGTTAGAGTTGGTATCACAATACTGTCATGTAGTAACTTTTTCACTTCCATGCTCACTTCCCTGCTTCTTATCACTGCTTTGAAGGAGCCAGCAACCTTTCTACCTTGCTGTACCCTTTCAAGCACTTCATCCTCTAAACCTCCATCCTTACTCATCACACTACCCAAGTACTTAAACGTACTCACATTTTCCAATTCCTCACCATCCAACCTCGTTGTCCATTCACTAACTTCACCTCTCTCAAAGACCATCACTTTATTCTTCCCTACTAGATTCTGTTTCTTACACACTCTCCCAAACTCATCCACCAAGCCTGTAATAAATCGTGGTGTAGTACACAGCATACGGTTGTGACCTGCTCACCGATGCAGATATGCTACCATTTCCACATTAACTCCCAGCTCTCTGACATCAGCATAACATTCAGTATGGTAGCAAAGTAAATGGAGTATGATTCTGAAAAATAACAATCAGTATTTCTAGCAATCTCAGTGTCTGTCACTGAGAAATGATTTTGTTAACTGTATCATAATGTTTGACATTAGGGGAATTAAACAATCCCCACCAGACTAATGTAAATACATGAAAACAGACTCATGTACGTACATTACAACAGGGGTTCCACATGTCTCCCTCCACCTTCATTATATACTTGACATTATTGTTGCAACAGGAGTTAGGGTATAAAAATGTACATGAAAACATTATTGTGATGAGGATTGATAGATTGAGATGGTTTGGGCATGTGGAGAGAATGGAAGATGACAACTGGTATGTTGAGAGATGTTGATGAAGAGTTGAGAGGAAGGATGGAACTGGAGTGTATTGATGTTGTGATGAGGAGGGGTAGCTTGAGACGGTTTGGGCATGTGGAGAGGATGAAAGATGACAACTGGGTGTGGAGGGTGAGAGGTGTGAACGTTGAGGGTAGAATTGAGAGGAAGGATCGGACCGAAGTGTATTGGTGTTGTGATAAGGAGGGGTTGATTGAGATGGTTTGGGCATGTGGGGAGGATGGAGGATGGCAGTTGGGTGGGGAAAGTGAGAAGTATGAATGTCAGGTAGGGTTGTAAGAGGCAGACTGAAAAAGACCTGGGACGAGGTTATAGAGTGTGACCTCAGGGATAAGGGACAGAATAGGGAGGCTGCCAGAGATCAAGTAATGTGGAGAGTTGCCATTAGGTGACCAAGGCAGATGTATGCAATCAGGTTGGAACCTTTATAAACAATATGATATGACACAGTCTTATTGCACTTGCACTTCCAGTATGATGCTTTAAGTGTATTAAGGGGTAAATCTACCAGGCATCGCCCCCTTTTGTGTGTGTGTGTGTGTGTGTGTGTGTGTGTGTGTGTGTGTGTGAGAGAGAGAGAGAGAGAAAGAGTGCTGAGTCTGTTCCTGAATGTTGTTAAGTCTGATTCCTTTATTTGTTTTGAAAGACTCATTAATTCAGTCTATGGTGACATTTTTTTTTTCACTCTGTAATATATAAACTCTCAAATGCAAGAGTTAACCATTACATTCAGTACTTCATGTATGCAACAGGTCAACTCTGGAACTGTCTTTGTATTTCCTACTGTCTGTGATCTTTAGTGTTTTAAATACAGTGTGTCCAGGCATCTTGAAATGATTGGGTCTTGAATATGGCTTCTGTTATCGTGTTTTTATTTTTTCTTGGAGGGAACAATCTTGTGGGCTTGTAGCCTGTGTTCCTTCTGTGCATTTAAAAAAAAAAAAAAAAAAAGTATCAATCTATTGCCAGATGCCTCCAGGGGTGGCCACAAACAAATTGCCTCCATGTCACCCTGTTGTTGTCCCCAAATGATATTGTTCTTGATGCCACCAGATACGTTTCTTACCAGGTAAACTTAAGGTTCAGAAGGAAAGGACTAATTGTGTAATATATTTTTCAGGTGCGTGAGTTGATTGTCAGCCGTGGAAGCTGCCTAGAGAGAGGCGGAAAGAAGAAGAAGAGGAATCCCCAGCTAACTTGAAACTGTAATGGACGTTAACCCCAACACCTGCCCTGTACAATGTGGTAAGTGTGTGAATGTGATGCCTCTTTGTTCTTGTTATTGCTTCAGGCCCATCAGGATATGAATCTTTGTGTGTGTGTGTGTGTGTGTGTGTGTGCATGTGCACGTGCGCGCGCTTATAGTGAAGGTGTGTGTGGCATGTTACCATAGGGCACGTGTGGTTTTGTTGCTTTCATGTATCTCGGTTTGTTTATCTCTGGGTGAAGCGATGAAAGTGAATCAAAAGGTAAATTTTGAAATATAGTGGACTGCAGGCTGATGTTGCTCTTCTCCTGCAGTCCACCATCCTATCTCTCTGTCTGTCTATTACCAGACGCCTTAATCCCATAAGGGTTGTCCACAAACAAATCGCCTCCATGTTGCCCTGTCCCCCGCCATTTCACTGCCCTGGTCCAAGCTCACACCCCTCTCTCTCATATACCTCTCCACTCCATTCCTCCATCTCATCCTTGGCCTCCCCCTCCCTCTCCTCCCCTCCACCTCACTCACATACATTATCTTCATTAGCCTCTCACTCTCCATCCTCTCCACCATCCTCCTTATTTGAAATTGTGGGTTGAGGGAGGTTGTATATTAGTGTCACCAGGTGAAGGCATCCCTCTTTAGCGTCAGTTCTTTTTTTATTTTAATTTACACAGTTGGTGGATTTATACAAACCAAGGATGAACATATTTTTTTTCCATCCTCCTCCAAGCAGAGATAGGGAAGGTGTTGAGGGATGTTTAAATACCTGGGCAGCTCCACCACTCACACACATCAGTGCCACCACATGAAGGCACCTTAGGCTAAGTAAAGGAAGTCTAAGTATTGGACCTTATGTTGTATATGTGTTGGTCAGAAAATTATATTCATCTTGGACATGTGTTAGGAGTGTAATGCTGGATGGTAGTGAGACATGGGCAGTAAAGGAAGAGGATATTCATTGGCTCAGACATACAGAGGACAGTGATTAGATGGATGTGTTGTGTGTTCTTGAATGCTACGCCTGGGAGGGCTAGGTTTACAATGGAAGAGTTGAGAGGAGGAAGGGACTTGAATGTACTTTTGATTTCACTTCTGTAACCCAGGAACACACTTACACCTGTGAGTGGTAACCATTTTTGTGAGGTGAACCATTTTATGAGGTGAACTGGAGCCAACTATGGTGCCCCTGTTAACTGATTGGAGAGATGTAAATGGGTCATTCCATCGTGAGAAACGTTATATTCAGAGATAAGTTACTGATCTACTCTCACGTGTATTATGTAGGCAATATAGATAAATGCTGTTTGCAAGGTATACTACCAACACCTCACAATACATTATGCCATGGTCAGATTATTCATATGTTTTTATTCTGATTTTATATAAATTTTTAAAAGTGGCGTGAGAAACGTTACCGCGATGCTACCCCACCTTTTACTTTGCATGAGTATTTTCAATAAGTCTGTGATTTTACTGGTTAGGTCAAGAAGTGCTTTATATCAGTCATATGTCAGTGTATGAGGATCATAATCATTGCCAGCAAATTCTATTTCCCCTAAGAATTTTGCTACTGTTAAGGAAAATGTGACCGTGAGACACGTAACAGGAAAAGTGAGAAACGTTACTTGTGCGAAATATATTTCTCATATAATTACAAAATCATCTTTTATGAAGGTTACAGTAATTATCACAAAACAATGTAAGTCATGTATTAATGTGAAACACGATAAATTAACCAAAACATGATTCTTGTAAAGCAGGGTTGGGGGTGATGCAGCGGAAAAGAACAATGTAATTTTGAATATTATGAACAGAAATTACCTTATGACATGTAGGTAACCCTACAGCCAGTAAGAGATGTGAAAGTTACATGATAAGCTTACCTGTATATCACAACAGTGATATAAACAAGACAAAGATTAACTACTTGCTCATCGAAGATGGAAAATTCATCCTTTTAGACTAATTAATTGAGGAAGGAAAGTTCACCCCTTTGAATGTGCATGTCATTCTTGACACATGAGGAGTTGGCAATACCTGCACTGAGATCTTGTCTCTGTCCAGGTTGTCAGGAAAATGAAACTGACTATCACCCATTTTGTCAGTGCCTCTCTTTCTTAAATAACTTCAAACATGCCTGGCTCCGGAACTGATTCTACCACTGCAACATAATGCTTCGACAGCTTCTTGGTAGTGTAATGAACTAGTACATAGTTACCTGGGGATGGTTTTCGTGTTGCCTCAATATCAGTAGTACTATGTGGCTCAGGCTGGGACATGAATGACTGACATTTCTGCAAGAGATGGTGTACCTTCCCTATCACTGCAAGTACTGGAGTCAGATTGTGGGTCATAGCCAGTCTCCTGAAGTTAGCACTGCTTAAAAGGTGATTGGTCTGCAGTCAAATGATACAATGCTACTTTACAGCGGCCAAGAGGTTTTACTGACCTGCACTGCTGAATGGATTTTGCTGTCTTACAGTTTTTCCAGATTTGTACATATCTTGACTTCTCAGTGTTTATATGTTCAGTAGACACATACATTAGTTCAGTTTTATCTGTTATTTGTTCAGCCTCCTCATAAAATTCTACAGCAGACCTTACTGTACAGTGACCTTGCAAAACTTGCTTGTAGACATTCCGTTTTAGTAAAGCCCCAATCCTATCATGAGGGCCCTTGCCATGATAACTTTCTTGAAAGTTCCATTTAGCAGTGCAATTGTGGATGGCTTTGTAAGAGGTTAGAGCTGCCATAGAATACCTATTCTTGAAGTGGACTGCTTCCCTATCAGTCCACAATGATACATGTGTAAAATGAATACCAGCAGAATTCAAATAATCAGCTGGAGTCATTGGAGACATGATGGTAAAGCACACTCACCGGGTACCAGGCAAAATCAATTTACTGTTTGGAAAGAATAAAAACTTAAAGATAACATACTAAATTACAAACACAGGGGTTTTATCATTGGACTTCAGTGCAGGTACTTTGATTTTTTGTTCAAAGGTGTGCGTGAGAAACTTTACATCATTTTCTGGTAACGTTCCTCACAGTGGGCATGTAACGTGTGTGACAAACCATATGGCTTACCAGGGTTTGTTTCAAAGTATCCCAACATTACATTATTAAGGCCTTGGGATGCCTATTTATAATATAAAGTTATGTTGGTATTCTCCAGTTTGTTAGTTGTGTATGGGAAAAATGAGGAAAAACATGAGACACGTTACTCCAGAAATACTTCCATTTAAAGGTCATGCTACATTCTGACCACAACATACAGTGTATGTAAACAACTGTAGTGTCAATCACAACTCAAATAGACACATTTTCAGTAAAACACAGTGTCAGCATTCCAAACAATAACATACTCTGGTCAATGATGTTATGAAAGTTGCTATATTCAGCACTGGTTTTTCTTTGGTGACATAACTGGTGACATAACATGACAGTTTTTTATGCAGCTTCCCAAGTTGACAGTTTAGGCTCTCTTTCTCTTCAGATTCATAAAATTCAATGATTAAGCTTTAAAATGATGTATAATTTATACACTTTTAAGCAATTCTGATTTTGACACAAAAGGTTGACATCTTCGTGGAATTACCCAAATGTGACATCCATCCAGGAACTAAACTTTTACATTATTCCCCGCTGTCAGCCGCAAGGAAATACAGACTCAGTGCATGGGAAGGGCAGTTGCTTCCCTGCAGTTGATGAGTCTGCTCATCTAGACGGACAAGGGTTGATCAACAGCAACAACCCCTGGAGTGTGATATAGGCAGATTTCTGTAATTCTTTGTATTGGAAGGCAGATTAATTCAGCATGTTTTTTTTTTTTTTTTTTTTTTTTTCTTTTTTTTTTTTCCCCAATATGTAAACTGTAGCCAGCATATACTGTATGTGGACTGCACACTGGGGTACTGCATTTTTATTATTATTATTACTATTATTATTATTGACTCTCGGATATGTTTATGTGAAGCTACAGAACGTGGTCAATGTTTTTGGCGTATCATACAGAGCCAGGATTCTGGGGGCTTGAATGGTGAGCGAATGGAAGCGTAGCCCATTGGATTGGGCAAATTTGGGCTATCTGGACATTGCTACTCCTCACCCTGCCCAGATGATGATGATGATTATCATTATAGCAAGGAGGAATACTTGGCTGCCAGGCGTAGGGCTAGAAGAGAGGTATAGAGGGCGAAGTCTGAGTCACCGAGACTTTTATTTGATAACCTAAATAGTGTGGAAAGGAAAAATATGATATTTAAGGTGATGAAGTGATCAGATGAAGAGGGATAATCGGGATATTATAGGTGAGCAGTGTGTGAAGAATGTTGAAGGAAGGGTAGTGGTGAACAGTGAGGATATTAAAGATGCATGGAGAGAGCATTATAACCGATTGTTGAATGAGGAGTTTGACTGGGACAGGGAAGGTTTGGAGCCAGCAGATCCAGTGTTTGGCCCTTGGCCTTTGAAAGATGCTGCTACTGTGAGTGATGCAATAGGCAGGATGAAGGTGGGTAAGGCAGCAGGTGTGTCTGGGTTGACTGCCGAAATGTTGAAGGCCTCAGGAGATATAGGGGTGCGGTTAGTCACTGACCTGACAAATATGATTATTTATGAGTGAATGCCTCTCAGGGATAAGTGAGGCTGGTCACTCTCATCTTAGATGTCGAGACCAACTGCCTAGCCCCGGGCTCCTACGCTCCTCATGGGGCAATGTAGGATTGGATGATGGATGGATGGTGTTGTCCCAGATGATTGGCTGAAGAGTGTAATTGTAAATGTGTATAAAGGGAAGGATGATGACCTGGAAATAGAAAATTATAGAAGTATAAAGCTTTTAGATCAGATAATGAAGGTAATGGAGAGAGTCTTAGAAGGTATGATTAGAGAGAGAGTGAATGTTGATGAGATGCATTTTGGGTTTATGCCAGGTAGGGGGACCACTGATGCCATATTCATTGTTAACAGCTTCAAAAATATATTGGTAAGAAAAGAGATCTGTATTTTGTTTTTGTTGATTTGGAAAAGGCCTTTGACAGAGTCCCTAGAGAGGTGGTGAAGTGGGCAATGAGAAGGCTTGACTAGGAGGAGTGGCTGGTTAGGGTGGTTATGGCTATGTATGTGGGTGCTCACACCCAGGTAGCACCCAGGTAAGAGTGAATGGAGATTTGAGTGATGAGTTTTCCGTGAACGTTGGTGTGCATCAGGGGTCAGTTTTGAGTCCTTTGTTGTTTATCATGGTACTTGAAGCCCTCTCACATGACTTCAAAAGCAGATTCCTGTGGGAGATGTTGCATGCCGATGATTTGGTGTTGATTGCAGAGAATGAAAGGGAAGTGGAGGAAAGATTTAGGAAGTGGAGGGATGGTATGGGGCACAAGGGCTTAAGGGAAACTGCAGATAAACAAAAGTGATGATATCTAGGGTGGTGGCGGTACTGTCAAAGACGAGGGAGAGTGGCCATGTGCAGTTTGACACAAGGGCGTGGGAAGTAATTCCATCTTGTGCGGTGTTTGTGATAAATGGGGGTGCAAGAGATGTAGTGCTGTCAGAGGTATACTGTGAGATACTGCTGATTTTATGTGTACGGCAATGATTAGGTGGATGTGCAGTGCGTCCCTGCGTCCAAGGCCTGGAGGGGTTGGGTTTACAATGGAAGAGTTGAGAGGTAGGATGGGACTGGAGTGTATTGGTGTTGTGATGAGGAGAGGTAGATTGAGGTGGTTTGGACATGTGGAGAGGATGGGGGATGATAGTTGGGTGAGGAAGGTGAGAAGTGTTAATATTGGGGGTGGGGTTATGAGGGGTAGACCGAGAAAGACATGGGACGAGGTCATTAAGTGTGACCTTAGGGTTAAGGGACTGAACAGGGAGGCTGCAATGGATCGTGCAGCATGGAGAGCCGCCATTAGGTGACCAAGGCCGACACATGCAAGCATGTTAGAGCCTTTAAAAACGAAACGAAACGAAACGGCGTGTCGGGAGAGCAGATGGAGATTGTGAGGCATGAAAGGATTGATCTTGCTGGTGAATCTCTTGAGTGTATGGAAGAGATTTGTTATTTGGGAAACATGTTGTGTGCTGGAGGTAGGGCTGGAGCTAGTTCTGTGGCTAGGGTGAGAAGTGGTTGGAAGAAGTTCAGGGAGCTCTTGCCTCTCATGACATTGAGAGGACTCTTCCTATGTGCATGTGTTAGGAGTGTCATGCTGTATGGTAGTGAGACCTGAGCAGTAAAGGAGGAGGATATTCGCAGGCTTAGACGTACAGAAATGGCAATGATTAGGTGCATGTGTAGTGCGTCCCTGCGTGTAAGGTCTGGGGGGGCTGGGTTTACGATGGAAGAGTTGAGAGGTAGGATGGAACTGGAATGTATTGGTGTTGTGATGAGCAGAGGTAAATTGAGATGGTTTGGGCATGTGGAGAGGATGGGGGATGATAATTGGGTGAGGATGGTGAGAAATGTTAATATTGGGGTTGGGGTTATGAGGGGTAGACCGAGAAAGACATGGGACGAGGTCATTAAGTGTGACCTCAGGGTTAAGGGACTGAACAGGGAGGCTGCAGTAGATCGTGCAGCATGGAGAGCCGCCATTTGGTGACCAAGGCTGCCTCATGCAAGCATGTTGGAGCCTTGAAAAATGAAACGATTATTATTATTACTGTTATTATTACTATTATTATTATTTATTATTATTTATTATTATTATTTATTATTATTATTACTACAGACTTCGCAAATTCTTACTGCCATGTAATTAAACCTTACTGTTCCCAGGTTATATTGTTCTTGCTGCTAACCAGATACTTTTGTTAATCAAGGTTTGGAAGGAAGGGACTAATGTGAACTATTTTTTCAGGTGTGTTAATTGACCCAGCTGTGGAAACTGCCAACAGAGACGGAGAAAGGGGAGAAGAAAGCCACAAGCAGCTGCCAAATTAATACCAACCAGCTGCCCAATCACGGTAATACCAACCATCTGCCTCCACTCTCAGGTAAGTGTCCTATTGTGACTTTTTTGAATTTTGCCAAAGGGACCTGTAGTATGGGGCCTTCTGCTCTTGTCCTAATATACTTGCTGCCACCAGACTCTTTCATATATATTAGGAGACGGCCATCATTGTGAAGGAATTAATCTGCTACCCAGTTTGCCACTGTCCATCTGTTTAAACTGCCATCTGTCCTTATTCAGTGCTGAGTTGTAACAAAAGATTAACACAGGAATAAAACCAGTCATGAAGAGTTCGGTAAATAATGCAGAGCCGTCGGAATTTCTTGTTCTGCTGGGAATAAGGAAGTACTTGAGGGACTATAACCAAGGAGTTGAGCCAGACAGATGATGTAAAATGGATTTGTTCATCTTAGGTCTTGTGTACTAGTAGTAGTTCAACCCCAGGCACAGCAGAACATTATCCCAGTGGACTGCAGGCTGAGTTACCCTTCTGTAGTCCATCATTCTCCTCTTGCGGGATAGGTGTGGCATTGAGAAGTGTAAATGTCAGGCAATACACTAGGGGTTAATTAAGATCCATATTGAACTCCTCCACAGACAAAAGGATTAAGTTTGAACACACTTGAGATTATCTCCTAAAACCTTGCCTTATTTTCAGGGTCCGTCTGTGTTACTCAGGCTGCTGTTCCTGCGATTGCTGAGTTGGTGCTGCCGTGCTGGCGTTGATCCTGGTGGTGCTGCCGTGCTGGTGTTGATCCTGGTGGTGCTGCCGTGCTGGCGTTGATCCTGGTGGTGCTGCCTGCTGGAGTTGATCCTGGTGGTGCTGGCTCAATTTTTCTCATCATGCAGTGGCTAAACCCAAGGGTGGTTGGAGTTTATCGTTAACATAATGCCACTCGGGGATGAGTGTGGCTGGTCACTCTCATCTTGAATGCTCGGGACCAACTTGCCCAGCCCTGGGCTCCTTCGCTGCTCATAGAGTGATACAAGATTGTGTGGTGAATGTTTAAAAATACTCAGTGGCCTCAAAACTCGGGAAATACCTGTGATAGATATAGAGGTTCCCAGCGCCGTTGATCCTGAAAACCTTTCTACATCTCAGTTCCTTCTACTACAACTACAGCTACAACCACCCGTCTGAAATGTGAGTTGGAAAATTTTGGATGGTCCACCTTGACTTGGCAGAGAGTTTTGTCCTTGGCAGCCTAATTTCATCGGCCAGAAGCAGAGTAAGACAAGGCTAGCAATACTGTGGCTCTGCATCCTTTCCAGATCACTTTTAAGCCAAGTTGAGATGGACAGAGTATAACAGTTGCTCCCCTACTTACGATATTTTAATAGAGAACTCCTGACCTCATCGTTGGGTGGGAAGAGGAGTCAGGAATGATGATGATAATGCCTAATGATGATTTTAATTATGATCAGTGGCATTGCTGAGCTCCATAACTAGATCATTCCACCACTAGGGTATACAAGACCAGTTAACTTAGTCTAGGTGCTGATTTTACTTGCCTGTTGATGACGACGACGATGATTGATGATAGAATAGTTAGTGCTAGGCTCCATAACTAGATGATTCCACCACTAGGATATAGAAGGACAGTTAACTTAGTCTAGGTGCTGATTTTACTGGCCAATCAACGACGACGATGATTGATGATAAGCTAGGATGATGCAGTGCCAGGAGTCAATCCCTGGCACTATCAGGCTGGCAACCACACAGCCGAATGAAATCTCAAGCCGGTAAGTGTTTAATCTCAACAGCAATTCTTCTTAGCTCTTGTTCGTAAGTGGGAGAGCAACTGTCTTTATTCCAACTAACACCAGATGGTTTTATTCAACTGAGAGTGATGCATTAGGGGTCTAAGGATAATAATGAGCTTTATTTTTAACTTATTTTCATCTTAAATGTCAGGACCAACTTGCCTGGCCCCGGGTTCCTACGCTTCTCTGTGGGGTGACTTGGGATTGGATGATGGCTGATTGGGTGGATTTTTAGCTTATTTATATTCGTCTATGCTCAATTATCATACTTCTTGCACCGTAACGTGGCCTGGGATTTGTCCATTCACCTGCTTTTTTCATATATCTCTGTGGTAGAATAACACAGTACTACATGCCTACATCCATCCCACTGCACTTCTTCATGACTAGCATTCTGCTTGATAAACTATTGCTAAGATGCTTATTTTATGCCTGGGTAGAGTAACAAGAGTACAGTAAGTAAATTCCCCAGGTTTACCAGTAGCAGATAGTTTTGAAACCTTTCCCCTGCACTTCATGATTAGCATGTCTCCTTGCTAAGGTGTTGCCTCAGCCCAGCAATATTTCAAGCTGATAGATAAAGTACACAGATAGGTAAACATTACACAGATACACATAGATAGTAGATATATTGCAGTAAGTGTTAGCTAGGTAGATACCCGGTATACTGCAAAAATTTTGTGATGGAAAGGTTCCTCATGTTATTTTTGATGCCTTTGCTAGTGGTGTTTCTCTCAGTTGAACAGTGTCTGGTGTTAGTTCAGTCAAAGTGGCTTGTCTTCTTTGTGGCTGGGGTGATTTCCTAATGTGATTTCTTAGCAAGCCTCCTGAGCCACCAGAAGACACCCAAGTGAATTATACATATGATTATTGCTTGATTATTATGTTGATGTTTGTATTGTAATTGATGCACAGTGGACAGATTTTTTTATGGCCAGTTGTTTGATACTTGTGTATATTGTCGCTATGTTGTCCGTTTAAATCACCCACACCAATCGACCCTGCGGTTCTGGCGTTACTCATTGTTCTACGAACCTCGGCCCGTCGATTCCCCTGTGTGGAAGTTGGAACGCTAAGTACCGGTATGTTTTTAAAAAAAATTAGCGCCAAGTCAGACTGAGGAGATTAAAGTTTTGCGCTGGCATTAAATGAACAAAAAGTCTGCATCGTAAAGATAAGCTTAAAAAATTGTGTGCCAAATTAGTTGCCATAATACTGTCGTGTAGCGTGGCCCCAAGTCCCTTTGCTACAAGTGGGGTTTTGGGGGATTGAGGATGCCTGGGGGTTGGGTCAATACTTTTACAGTACACACAACCCACCATTGTGTGCCATGATATATATTCGTTTTGACGTGGGTAATGGGGGCTGTCGGACAGTGAGAAGGAGTCCATCATTGCATATGTTGGAAGGGATAAGTGGCACACAGGTGGATGATTATATAGGTAAACATGCACTCAGGCCTTGCTTGCAATAACCACGTTGTGGCCGTACAGTAAGGGGGCGGAATGCTCTATGAGGGTTGTGTTTGATGGCCAGTTTTTTGTTTATTTTTTACGGCCTAGGCAATGCCTCAAGGATTGGGCATACGTTCTTAAGTGGATATTGCAAGCCAGACGTTGCACACTTTGTTCACATCTATCAGATGCTGGACCTCACATTCACAGCCACCCAGTCATTCACCAATGTTTTGTTTCCCCTGTTTTGCAAGAGACCTGGGACTAGCTACTGACTGATGTAATACCGTATAGTGCCACATCCAACTGGAGCGCCGTAACTCCTTTCACCACCACGTGACTGTCTAGTTGTATCCTCATTGTTTACAAACCGCGACCCTGTCGATTCCCCTTTGTATGCAGTTAACCTTATTGTTCCATGAAAGCGTGTGTGGCAGGAAAAGCGATTACTGTATTCTTAACGTCAGATGGAAATTGGACATACTTATAAAAGCATGCTACAAGGTTGAGTAAGATTAGTAACAAGTATGGTGTGGGAATAACTACCATAATACATAAGGCAGCAGAGTAATGTATATATTATTAAAATTTTATGCTGGAAGTTAGAACGCTAAGTACAGATGTAAAAATATGCGCCATGTCAGACCAAGGAGATTAAAGTTTTACGCCGGCAGTAAATGAATGAAAAGTCTGCTTCGTAAAAATAAGCTTTAAAAATTTTGTGCCAAATTAGTTGCCATAATACTGTCGTGTAGCGTGGCCCCAAGTCCCTTTGCTACTAGTGGGGTTTTGGAGGATTGGGGATGCCTGGGGGGTTGGGTCAATACTTTTACAGCACACACAACCCACCATTGTGTGCCATGATATATATTCGTTTTGACGTGGGTAATGGGGGCTGTCGGACAGTGAGAAGGAGTCCATCATTGCATATGTTGGAAGGATAAGTGGCACACAGGTGGATGATTATATAGGTAAACATGCACTCAGGCCTTGCTTGCAATAACCACGTTGTGGCCGTACAGTAAGGGGGCGGAATGCTCTATGAGGGGGTTGTGTTTGATGGCCAGTTTTTTTGTTTATTTTTACGGCCTAGGCAATGCCTCAAGGATTGGGC
The DNA here is from genome assembly GCF_032717465.1 of Coenobita brevimanus. Classification (NCBI taxonomy): domain Eukaryota; kingdom Metazoa; phylum Arthropoda; class Malacostraca; order Decapoda; family Coenobitidae; genus Coenobita; species Coenobita brevimanus. Next base: position 1,946,935 of record NC_136974.1, on the reverse strand, counting down.
ATACGTTCTTAAGTGGATATTGCAAGCCAGACGTTGCACACTTTGTTCACATCTATCAGATGCTGGACCTCACATTCACAGCCACCCAGTCATTCACCAATTTTTTGTTTCCCCATTTTGTGAAGAGACCCTGGGACTAGCTACTGACTAATTTAATACCGGATATTGCCACATCCAGCTAGAGCGCCGTAACTCTTTACACCACCACGTGACTGTCTAGTTGTATATTACCACCAAGTGTAGTAACTTATATCCTGGGTAGCCAGAAGCCACTTGGCTTGTCACTCATGATAGTCACGAGATGTCCACTTTGATTAGTAATCGTATCAAACAACCAGTTTCTTTACCTGCTGCTGTCAGCTCTGAAAGAAGACATCTTCGCCAGATTCGAGTAAAGCGACTAAGGTTATAGACAACTGGCCAGCCGTACACAACCATTGGCTATGAAATGTTTTGCATAAATCCTGTCCTGAGCATGAGCAAAGTATGTAGACACTTCTCTGCCAGCTGTAGGAATGGAAGGTGTTGTTTGAAATATTTTATGTGGTAAGGACTGCACATCAATGTTACTATTCTTTCCTAGTCCACCATTCTCCTGTATGGGGATAGTAAAGGAACTGAAGGCTGTTATTTTAATCTGACATTCAGTATCTGATCATTGCCATATGAAGGTGTCTGTTCCAGGCATCAGGAAAACAGGCAACAGAAGGAATGTTACCCTCTAGTCATTTGGGGAAGAATGGTAAATATGAAATACAAGTTAGTGCTGGCAGAGTATTGTTGGCATACTTTTGCACATGCCTGTACATCACAAACAGATGCAGTTAAGTCCTGGTTATATGCCACAGATGCAAAAAAATACAGGGTGTTATATGTGCCACAGATGCAAAAAAATACAGGGTGGTTCATATATAACATGTCTGATCCCATGTGTTTTGTTGTTGCATTTTGACCCAGACCTTACCCCATCCTTAGGTGGGAAGAAGAGGCTGGGATGATGATGATGACGATTGCAGTGATGATTTTAATAATAATGAATGATGATTATTATATTGATTTTGATTATTTGATGATTGATATGGTGGAGGCTCAGTCGGCTTTACCATCACTACCCTGCATCATTTTCTGTTTCCCATAACCCTTTCTTGCTTGATAGTGATTGCTTGTTTGCATCCATTGGTTGCATTTTTTTATCAAGTAAATTAATATCTCCTCTTGCATTTTCTTCAGTAATTGCTTAAAGTTCACTCATTTTGGTCAGAAGAGATTTTTACCCTCCACTGACTTTTATCTATTGCCAGACATCTCAATCGCATAAGGGGAGGCCACAAACAAATTAACTCCATGTCATTCTGTCATCTGCTATTTGACTGCCCTCTCTCCAACTCACACCTCCCTCCCTTATATCTCTCCACTCCAGTCTTCCGTCTCTGCCACAGTCTCTCCTCCTCTTCACATCATACACATACCTTCTAGTCATTCTCTCATTCCCCATCCTCTACATGGCCAAACTATCTCAAAGTATTTCTCCTAATAGCACCACAGCACTTTTCCACTTCCTCATTTGTATATCTGTCTGTCCATAAAACTCCACACATTCCTCGGGTCATTTCCACTGCGTTCACTCTTGTGCCCTTCCAACAGGATCTAAGCCTCATTTCTCAACGTCTTATCACAGCTTTCAGTGATCCAGCAACCTTTCTACCCTGCTGTACCCATTCAAGCACATCCTTCCATCCTCACTCATCACTCTAAAGTACTTGGATGCACCTTCATTATCTATTTCCTCACCATCCAGTCTCACTCTGTATGCTGTGATTTCCCTCAAGACCATAACTTTACCCATACGTATATTCTCTTTAGGATTCTGTTTCTTACATCCTCAGACTCATGCACCAAGCCTTGCAGTTCTCATTCATCACAATACAGTATCATCAGCAAGCAACAGCTCAGGAAGTTTCCACATCTTACCCTCCCTCACAAGATACCAGTATATTCACATTCCTTCCTATTACCTCTCTTATAGCTTCATCCATATACAAATTGAACAGCCACTGAGACATGACCTGCAGAAACACGACACACACAGACATGACACACAAATGCATGGCACAAGGTATGACACAAACATGGCACAAAGAGACAAGATTTTTGTCCTTATGCAGATTTATTTCCCTCACGTCACTGGCAGAATAAGATAGCACTGTGGCCCAACATCCTTTCCATAGCACATCTTCATGACTAGCACCATATTAGTCATGTTTCAACTAGCATTTACAAAGGAATGATGGTAATTTAATACCCAGTTAAACGGAGCATAATTAAGTTGTCAAAATACGTGCTTCCCCCATACCCGCAGACTGAGCCGACAACACCAGATATATATGGGCAGCCCTGTATTTTGGTTTAGTAAATTGTGGGCTGCTGTTGCTGTGGTCCTGTATTCCTGGCTAAGTAGGACAGTGGCAGGTGTTTGGATATGCCTTTGTAGTAGTGCTGTAATCAAACCACTTCTCTGAACCAACATAGCATCAATTTCAGCATTTTTGCCAGTACAGTACTTGCTGCCTAAGGAAAACAGTGTCAGTTGGTTGTAGCTTTTCTGTGTGCGCTGATCATCTACCTTCTTGAATGAGATGTGGCTAAATGAGCTCTGAAACTTTGCTAAGGATATATGCGTGTCATTTTCCAGAGTAAACTCCTGAAAGATGCACACACACGTCTGAAGAATATTAGAGGATAATCTTGGTTGTAAGAATTTTGGAGCTGCTATTGCCTCTTTTCTTTGATTAAATTCGAGTATTTAGTTTCTCCAGCATTGACTTTGATTCTTAGTAATTAAAATGAGCCAGGGACCACCACAACAGCAGGTATTATCAGCCCAAAAGATCGTAAATAACTGTGGCAAATAAAAGAACTCTGCAAAAAAGCCATAGTGCTTGTTTACCCAACAATAAAAATTGGTGTTTTGTATATATTATCCCTCCTGAACTGTTGATGTTGGCTATTGTATTTGTACGCCAATTGTTATGCCCATTTTCTTGTTATATTTGCATTATTATTATTACCATGTCATTGTGATGTAGTGCACAGTCAGCCACAGGAAAAAATATGCTGAGAAAAAAAATATGTACTCTTGTCCTTCGTTGGTTGATTGTAATTGGCAACAGGTCAACTTGAATTTATTTTTCTCAATCACTATTTCCCTCTGCCTGTGACCTCCAGTCTTGTAAATGCAATGTGTGCAGGAATTTCAGATGTAAGATATCTTGCATTTGGCTCTCTTTTGTGTATTATTTCTTGTACTCTTCAGTTTCTGCTTCTCTGCATTAAAAAGAAAAAATGTATTGTCCTAAATAGCACTGAGATTTTAAAACTAAGAAAGCATCCTTCTTAGTTAACGACCATTTATGGCAAAGGTTGATGAGCAACTTGAGTCGTTTCCCTTCATTTATATCCAAGAATAACAATCTTTCTGAGTTTATTTCCCTCATTAAACATAGCAGTTGATTCCCTTCATTTAGGTGAGAGATTAACTGAGATTTTTCCCTGCATATATATGAACATTTAGCGTTAATACGGTTTTATGTTTTTTATATTTTTTTCCTGTGGCTGACTATGTTTTATATATTGATGTGGGAGTGTTTTTTTTGGTGTCTTTATTTCTGTTGATTTATTCTATAGTCAGTTTGCTTCTGCCTGACAGAGAAAACCGTTAGCTTTATGGCCAAGTGTAGTCAGACTGGAGAGTTAATTTGACTAGTAACCAAGGAGACTCATCCGTACCCCATCACTAAGGCATACTGAATTTTATACATTAATGATTTAGTACTGAAGTGATAAAAAGTTGCTTTGTTTTGTCAGATGTAAATAAACTGACTATAGATTATATGTTGAATTGGAATATGTTATTCTCATATCGGTGATGGTGGAAAAAATGTGCCACGTGCTTTGAAATTTTATAACTATATGGATTAGGGCGTCAGGCTATAGATAGATTGGATAGGATAGGTAGGGAGAGATCCTAGGGTGCCCATAGACTAAACTATTTTGATATATCTCTTCCTATCACACAGTCATTTGCCATATTTTCCTAAGCATGAGCAAGAACCAATTTGCCTGTCCAGGAGTCTCTATTGTCTTTCAACCCAGGAGCATCTCTCAGAAATCCCAGTAGTATTTTGTGTTGAGCAAAAGATAATTTTGTGCAGTATGCCTAGCCCTGGCTTCCTACGCTCCTTATGGGGTGACATAGGATTGGATGATGGCAGACGATGTTGTATAAAGTTGCAAGGTCTCCAACATGACAGCCCAATGGTTGGATACGTGTTTAGAATTACTATCGTTATGCTGATTCTTAGGCTCATGCTGTTGATATTTCTCCTTCATTGTCGCGTTTTCTTGGTCTGTGTATCGTTTGGGTGTTTGTGATGGTGTTGATGTGTGTGTTGGGTTGGGTTGTGCGTGGTTTATGAATAGAGAGAGAGCAAAAGGATGTGTGATGTCCCCATGGTTTTGTGTGTGTGTAAGAATAATAGGGATTTGAATGTTAAGTGAATGAGTGTATGAGCCATTTCATTGGGCTTGCAGTTAGTTTCACTCTCTCTCTTGGGTTTCCTCTTTGCTTTATATGGGCCCTATGCATTTTTATCCATGTGTAAAAAAATAAATAAACAGGTTGGAGTGACTGCTTGAAAAAGGAAAAAAAAAATGGTTACGATGATTGAAAAATAATTGGTTACGAAGATGATGATGATGATTAGTCCACTTCTACTAGGCATGGTACTGATAGTTCGCCCCCTTAATGCTTGTTTATTCTTTGTTCTTTGCTCCCACCTTAAATATTTCTGTCATGAGAGATAGAGAGACCCTGTTGTTCTAGTGCTAAAAAAATCATTACATGCCTCCTGACCCTCCTATCACCTGTATTGGCCGTCACTAACACTTCCCTTCCAGCTGTAATTAATTCTCATGATAAATTGAATTCGCTTTGTCAGTGGATGATGAACCTATTATATCAAAATTATGCTGTTTTGAAGAATATTTGCTATGTATTAGTAAATCATGACTTGTAATCCCACCTGACTGACTACAGAAACCCTATGGCAGCCCCAAAGGTATATGTTGAAGGATTGTCTGTTGTGGTAATGTGGTGTGGTGTGTGGGAGGAGGCCTACACTGTGGTACATGTGGTGAGTGTTTGTAGTAGTGTGTTGTGGTGAGGGGGTGGAGGCCCTTACACTGTGGTAAATGTGAGTGTGGTGTGGTGTGGCAGGAAGCATTACGCTGTGGAGCATAGTGCATTGTGTGAGAGTTGTGTATTGGCATTGAAGTAGAGAAGAAGATGATGATTGTGTTGAAGTCTGGGTATACACTCATTTCACTCTAACTTGGCACAAATTTTTGCATGTTTTGGTAGTTTTTTTTTTTAACGTGTCCCACTGAGCGGAAACAAGAACTTTAGGTACCTGCATTCACTCCATAGCTTTCATTGTGACAGGCATCATATTTTAATGCCTGTTTACTGTATTCTTACAACTCAGCATTCATGAGAGAGCATAAGCCATTTTTAGACCAAGTTAGAGTTGTGTTTCTCTGGGTATGGTTGAGTCTGAAGGGTGGGTGTCTGGTGATGGTTTGGAGAAGGTTTCCTGTTTATTATATCTAGGTAGTAGCTGTCTGTACCGTCTGAAATAGTAGAAATAAAGTTTAAAGAAAAGGAAAAGAGAAAAAAAGTGGATGACGGCCACAGCCACTTCGGCGGACTGCACTTGGGCTACTGGACTGCACTTGGAGGCCACCGGTATTGCAGATGGTCGGAGCCAGTGACCTGTACTGTGAAATTCCATATGTTTTTCACAGCACAGTTCCTTTGGAATGGGGGCCGTTTTTTAAGGGGGTGAGGAAAAAAATATGGATCCTTCTGAAAAATAGTGTTGGAGGTATAGGATGAGAATAGGTTGTAAGTACTCTTTGTAATGTAAGTTCTTTATTACATGCTATCCATAGCTGTTCTTCAAAACCAGCATCACATATTTTAGTGCTTATATACTGTATTCTTACAATACAGCATCCATGAGAGAGAGCACAAGGGTATTTTTAGACCAAAGTTAGAGTAAAAAGAGAGAGAGAGTATAGGTTGTGTTTTTTCTGGATGTGGTTTGTGTCTGAAGGGTAGGGTGTCTCATGATGGTTTTTGAAGGCTTCTTTTTGGCTGTAGTGGCCATGTATATCTGGAGGTAGATTGCTATGTACCGTCAGATCAGTAGTAGAAATATAAATTTAGAAAAGAGAGAAAAAAAAAGTGGATGACGGCCACAGCCACTGGTGGATCTGCACTTCGGCTACAGGTATTGCAGGTGGATCGGAGCCGGTGACCTGTACTGTGGGGAAATTCCATATGTTTTTCTACAGTATGGTTTTCTGTTGGAATGGGGACCGTTTTAAGGGGGTAGGAAAGAGAAAATATGTATCCTTGTGAATTTTAGTGTTGGGTATAGGATGAGAATATCTATCTGTCTGCCTACTGCCAGCTGCCATAATCCCGTAAGGGGGGCCATTTGACTTTTATTTGTATGGGGAGGGGCACTAACCCTTCACCAGCCCACTTGTTGACACATAGGGAGCACATATGGTTTGATTATATGG
>NC_136974.1:1815016-1940187 GCF_032717465.1 Coenobita brevimanus | reverse complement strand
ACAACAAGAGCCTATCTGCACAGACTGCAGTCAATATTTAAGTTTTTCTTTCAAACTCAGAATATTAAACTTGTATTAAAATGCCTCCTTATGGCCAAAACTGACAACTGTTTACTAATCAGCTGATGCAACAGCTGACCTATCAAATCAAATCAAATCAAAATTTCAAGCTGAGCAACTTTGTATTTCATAAGCCACTACAATGCTTCCTTAAAGTCAAACTGAAATGCAGCCAATAGTCAGCTTAGGCAATGGCTGACATGATAAATCAACAAAAGTTCAGGCTGAGCAGCTTTGTATTTCATAAAATCACTCAAAGCTCTCCAAGAGCAGATATTTACACTTTCCTTGGAGAGAGAAAAAAAAGTACCACTTCTAGACCTGTTAGCTTTGCCACAGGTGAACAGACCTATTAATATTCCAAAGCACATCTGCCTGGACCACCATAACCCACTACACCACCAGGCACCTACAGTAAATACAGCAGCACAACCACCTGACACATTCAAAGCATCAGCCAACACCACCTTAACCCACTACACCACCAGGCACCTACAGTAAACACAGCAGCACAACCACCTGACACATTCAAAGCATCAGCCAACACCACCTTAACCCACTGAACGACTTAGACGATGGCCAGATTTAGAAAAATGGCAGAAACCGTAACCACTGCTAATACACCTAAAGATAATTCACCATACTCCCTGAGTGCTTTATCCATCTATATCTATTTATCTGTATCTACTGAAGTAATTCTGGAGACTATTTCAAAGTCTGCATTACATGAAGCTACTACAGTTCAAAAAAATCTTCCCAAACAAGAAATGAACAAAGTAAGGGAACCATTCAGTGCAAGATGCCTGGCCACGCATTTAAGAGCATGTCACAGTAGGAAGCACCAATGAACCAGCACCAGGGAACCAGCACCAAGTCACACTGGCTAAATGGCACCAAGACTGGCATGGGACCAGCTTCGGCCATGAAGACACTTGGTGATGAAACAGTTTGGTGTTAATGCACAAGGAGGAAGGCAGGATAGGGAGGAAGGCAGGATAGGGAAGAAGGGGAGGGTAGGGAGGATAGGGAGGAAGGATGGGGCAGTGTTAATGGCAGGTCCTTAAACTATCCATGGCATAATACCAAATGTCTAGCCTGATAGCAGGGGGGAAATGTAGGGCCAAAAGAATTATGGAACTATCAAGAAAAGGTGGACCAGTAGAGAGAGGACAGGAAGGGGAGAGAGAGGAGATACAGTCACTGGTAAAAGGAAAAGAAGTCACAGGCAGAAGGAGAAAGACGCAGGCAGGAGGAGAAAGACGCAGGCAGGAGGAGAAAGACGCAGGCAGGAGGAGAAAGACGCAGGCAGGAGGAGAAAGACGCAGGCAGAAGGAGAAAGACGCAGGCAGGAGGAGAAAGACGCAGGCAGGAGGAGAAAGACGCAGGCAGGAGGAGAAAGACACAGGCAGGAGGAGAAAGACACAGGCAGGAGGAGAAAGACGCCGGCATTTTGTAAAAAAAAAAAAAAAAAAAAAAAAAAAGTCAGATTAATTCAAACTTACACAGTACTTCCAATTCCCTGACTCCCCCATCATCTCTTCCTTAGTGATATATTTTTGGTTTTATTCTTGCTACTACTTGGCAATTTTTACAACTCAGGGGCTGGTACTCTTGAAGCACCTCCCCTAACACCTCTTCCTTATTGATTTATTGTTTTATTCTTGCCACCACCAGGGATTTTAAAACTCAGGGAGCACTTACAGCTCTGATGGGGTTAATAAGGCTACATCTTCAGTTCAAAAAATACAGGATTAATAGACTCTGGAAATATTGCTATCGTATCATTTATATACTCTGGAAATATTGCTATCGTATCGTTTATACAGACTCTGGAAATACAGCTATCGTATCGTTTATACAGACTCTGGAAATACAGCTATCGTATCGTTTATATACACTCTGGAAATACAGCTATCGTATCATTTATATAGTCTCTGGAAATATTGCTATCGTATCGTTTATATAGACTCTGGAAATACAGCTATCGTATCGTTTATATAGACTCTGGAAATACAGGTATCGTATCATTTATATAGACTGGAAATATTGCTATCTTATCATTTATACAGACTCTGAAAATATTGCTATCGTACTGTTTATATAGACTAAAATATTGTTATTGTGTTGTTTATATACAGCAGACTCTGGAAATATTGCTATTGTATTGTTTATATTCACTCTAGAAATATTGCTCTCGTATCATTTATATAGACTGGAAATACAGCTATCGTATCATTTATATAGACTCCGGAAATGTTGCTATCGAATAGTTTATAGACTCTGGAAATACACCTATTGTATCGTTTATATAGACTGGAAATACAGCTATCGTATCATTTATATAGACTGGAAATACAGCTATCGTATCATTTATATAGACGAAATACAGCTATCGTATCATTTATATAGACTGGAAATACAGCTATCGTATCGTTTATATAGACGAAATACAGCTATCGTATCATTTATATAGACTGGAAATACAGCTATCGTATCATTTATATAGACTGGAAATACAGCTATCGTATCATTTATATAGACTGGAAATACAGCTATCGTATCGTTTATATAGACTCTGGAAATACAGCTATCGTATCGTTTATATAGACTGGAAATATCGCTCTTGTATCGTTTATATAGACTCTGGAAATATTGCTCTAGTATCATTTATACAGACTCTGAAAATACTGCTATCATATCGTTTATAAAGGCTCCAACATGCTTGAATGCGTCGCTTTTCATAACTTAATAGCAGCTCTCCACACTGCTCAATCTCTGGCAGCATCCCTATTCAGTCCTAGCCCTGAGGTCACACCCTATGGCCTCTTCCCAGGTCTTTTTCAGTCTGCCTCTCACCCCTACCCTCAACCTTGCCATTTATCACCTTCCGCACCCAACTGTTACTCTCCATTAAAAATAAAATCAAGGCATTTGAGAGAAGAACAAGTACCAATGGAACTTAGAAATCTACATATAAGACAAGGCTTTACTATCACACCACTGATTTCCCTAGGTAAACAGCTAAGGAAGAGGTGTTAGAGAGCTTGCTTTTGAATGCAGGGGTCTCCAACTGACTTAAGTATAACCCCTAAAATAAATCATTACAGAAGAGATGTCAGGGAGCTTCCTGTTGTGTTAATTCACTCCTGCCACAGCCAATGGTTTTATCCAGCTCTGGGGATATTTTATTTACTGATGGGGTAATAATGGCTATCTGTCTTCTGTTGCAAGTCTCCAAAGACTTAAAACTATATGGAAAAGTTAAGAATGAAACCTAAGGCACAAGGGGTGGCAGTGATCATTTCCTGGGATATGGTTGTTAGCACTGCCAATTTAACTGCAGCACACTTACTGCACATAATTCCACTTAGCAAAATTGAGTTTTTAATGTTCTGCATGATTCTTGCAACTTTAGCTTCCTCAGCTATTTAAGCACAAGTTGCAGTGCATTTTGACTAACACCTACTGAGGCCAGTTCTGCAACCAACTGGCAATTAACAAAAGCAACACCACAGCAAGATTTATAGAAAACTATACGTTATGTATGAAACACTCCACTGGCCGGCCCATCAATGGTTATTTCAACAGAATGGCACCTAAGTGAGTATGTATAACATTTTTAAATGTACTCATCTTGTAGTATCCAGTCAAGTTGCTCCCCTTCATCACTGGTGGTGGTGGTGGTGGTGGTGGTGGATGTCTACCACCAGACACCCACCACAGCAGGGGTGGCCTCCTCTGCCATCAAGCTGCCCTCGTCATACTGCCCTAAAGTACAAACATGCTTTACAACTCCACCCTTGAACTACAATGCCAGTGCTACCTCAACCATCAACACTAGTTAAATCTTAGGCTGAAGGACATACTGAAGGCTGTATCAAACCAGCCATTTCAAGGAGTCAATCAGTTAATATTCTTGCATACACATATGAATCTAGGAGACTTCATGCTAAAATTCCCCTTCTGCAGTCCACCATCCTCCTCCTGAGAGATAGGTACCTATCTCTCAGGAGGAGGATGGTGGACTGCAGAAGGGGAATTTTAGCATGAAGTCTCCTAGATTCATATCCAGATAAGCATGAACCCACAACTGAGTTAAGGGCTCTAGTAAGTAAGTTTCTCAGTGAAATATGTGAGCACCCAAATATGCCTAGTAACCAATGCATTTATTCCTATACAGTATAATGCTACTTCCCTATTCAAGTTAAGCAAATGCAAACAGCAAACTAGCTAGGAACAATCTCCATTTTCCTTCATCCTGATCTTTTCCACCTAATGCTGGAGTGAGGAAGGGTGCAGAAAGGAAGGACAGGGAAAGAAATAATAGAGGAAGCACTTACATTTATACCTCAACATCTTTACCCCCCTAATGGAGTGGGAAAAGGGAACTTATTTCCTTCATTCATTCATTTATAAAAACTCCAAGATGCTTCCATATATCAGCCTTGATCACCTAATGGCAGTTCTCCAGGCTGCTTGATCTCTAGCAGCTTCTCTGTCCAGCCCTTTATCCCTGAGGACACCGACTTTATACCAGGCCTTTCAGTCAGCCTCTCAACTTTACCCTCCATGTTCACACCTCTCACCCTCCACACCCAAATGTCTTCCCCCATCCTCTCCACATGCCCAAATCATCTCACTCTACCCCTCCTAATCACAACACCACTACACTCCAGTCTCATCCTTCCTCCCAAACCATCTCAGTCTACCCCCTTCACATCACAACACCAATACACTCCAGCCCCAACCTTCCTCCCAAAACCATCTCAATCTACCCCTTAACTCTACCCTCAACACTCACACCTCTCCCACGCTGCATCCAGTTGCCATCCTTCATTCTCTCCACATGCCCAATGCAATGGACAGTAAACTTCTATGACTGCACCTCTGCAGATATATACTTTACCAATGCCTTCACCCACACTGAATAAAACTTAGGTCATAACGTACCAACTGTTCCCTAATCTTTCTTGCATAGTCTACTGTACAGTATAGTCTGTTAACTGCTCTAACACCTGTACCTAAATGATTTGTTAATTATGCTCAAGAAGGGCTATGGCAGAGGTCGGCAACCTGCAGCTCAGAAGCCGCACGCGGCTCTTAGGACACTTTTGTGGCTCCAGGAGCTTCGTACATAACCATTTACTCTTTCAGAACAAAGGCATCATATTACACATGCAAGGCAACATTAGATTTTTCAATCAACTTTGATAAGATCTATACTATAAGCAGATCAAACAATATCACCGTAATGTTTTGTTTAGATTTAGAATACTGCAGATTTCGGTTTATGAGAATTTTCTGTATTGCGGCTCCAAGAGTACTACATTTTTATGAAACTTTGAAAAGATCTCTATTATAAGTAGATCAAACAGTATCACCATAATGTTCTGTTTAGAATACTGCAGATTTCAGTTTCAGAATTTTTTGTATTGCGGCTCCAAGAGTACTACATTTTTATGAAACTTTAAAACAAATGGCTCTTGTACCTTTAAGGGTTGCTGACCTCTGGGCTACGGGAAAGGTATACAGGCAAGGTAATGTCAATCTGGCATTAAGTTGCATCCCTCCACAAAAGGACAAAAAGCTATACCAATTTATGGGCTAAAATCGGTGCTTCCATCTCTCATTTCTTAATCAAGGAAAAAATAATCTTGCCACTTAGCTATACTGTAGTCTGTCCTTCACCTGATGGAACTGGCCCATTCTCAAATTAAGTACTTAATTGATTACAGTTTCATTAATTTTATAGTTATAGAGGTAGGAATGAGTCTCCTTGGTTACTATATGTTTTCACTGGACATTACCACTCCCACATCATTACAGTGTGCTTGATGGAAATTCAGTTATATATCTATCTAATCTATCTATTGCCAGACATCTTAATCCTGTAAGGTGTGGCCACAAATATCCTCCACACTGTCCTGTCCTCTGCCATCCCTCCAACTCACACCCCCCCTCTTATCTCCATCCCTCCAACTCACACCCTCCCTCCACCATATCTACCCACACTCTTCCCTCTTACACACATTCTCTCCCATATCTACTTGTATCTACTCTCCATCCCTCCAACTAACACCCCCTCCCATCTCTCCACTCCATCCCTCAATCTCATCCTTGGCTATAATGTAAGAATGAGTGTCCTTGCTCAATTCAACCCTCCATAGTTACCTGCCTACACTAACAGACAAACAGGAGTGACAGAAAAGAGACAGATAAGACAGACAGACATGAGAGACAAACATGAGAAGTGACATGAGAGAGAGACAGACAAGAGGGAGACAAGAGGGACAAAGACAAGAGACATGAAAAACAGACGGGAGAGACAGGAGACAGTACTATACCCATCAACAGATTTCAACGTCTCCAAGCAGTCGTGGCCCCTCTGCTACTCTGAGTTCTCCAGGCAGTCTCCCTTCACTCCTCTTGAACCGCCATCACGCTGCCATCTCTCTGGAACCCTGCTTTCTTGTACTTCACTTACACACACAAACCCAAGGCCGCCACAGGAACACCACTGCAATGATTGTAGGAATATAATACAAATTATTCACATTTAGAGTAGACAGTTATACAGTATATAGCACTTCTTCTTCTACTTGGCCTATATTTTGTCTTACGCAGTCCATCTCACAGTTCAGTGGCAGAACAAGGTAATGCTATAGAGTACCCTTTCCACAGCACTTCTCCATGACTACCAACATCTACTCATCTACAGTTACAATTCAAAATTCATGATACTATGATATTTTAAACCAAAAAAGAAGGGCATAGCATCATATTCTAATAAAATTTTGTTACAGCCAGGTATTCAAAGTGGAAAGTTGTTTTTATACCTATAGCCACTTCTGAGTCAGTCACTCCTGCAAATGAACACCAAGATGTGTTTGCATTTGACGAGCTGTAGTTATGAGTTAGGAATGAGTCTCCTTGGTACTATTCCAATTTACAACTACTAAAATCTGACTGGTCACTCCCACAAAAAATACGAAGATGTGGTTGCAACTGACGAGCTGTGGTTTTGAGTCAGGGATGAGTCTCCTTGGTTACTATTCCAATTTACAACTAAAATTTGATGCTAGTCCTGAACAAGTGCTATGAGTCTCCTTGGTTACTAGCTTGCTTTTACTCTACCTTGGCCTAAAATTGCCATCTCTCCATCCTGAATGCTGAATTGTAATCAGATAAACACTAGAACATGATGCTAGTCACAAAGAAGAGCTATGGGATGAATGTACAGCCATACCATTGCTTTTTTTCTGCCAATGCACTATGTGAAATAATATACAAAGGAATGAACACCTGGGCAAAGCTATTGTGACAGTCTCCTTGGTTATTAGTCAAAACTGCCCTCCCAATCTGACTACACCTGGCCATCAATTAACTGAAAAGGGGCTAGGGATCTTTACAAAGCCTTGGTCATGAGTCAAGAATGAGTCTCCTTGGTTACTAGCCAGAATTACCCCCCAAATCTCACAGCTTTGCCATAAACTAACTGAAAATTATGAAGAGCCTCCTTGGTCATGAGTAAGGAATGAGTCTCCTTGGTTACTAGTCAAAATTACCATCAATCTGACTACTACTTGCCATCAGCTTATTGAAAAGGGGTGAGGGATCTCTACATAGTTCCTGTATGGAATACTAGCCTTAGTTAGGGAATGAGTCTCCCTGGTTACTAGTCAAAATTACCATTCCTATCTGCCTACACTTGGCCAAAAAGTAACTGAAATTAGGCAAAGGATCAATACGTAGGGCCTTGGTTGTGTCTCCTTGGTTACTAGTCAAAATTACCCTCCCAATCTGACTACACTTGTCCATAAAGTAACTGAAATCAGGCTAGGGATCATTACACAGGGCCTTGGTCATGAGTTTCCTTGGTTACTAGTCAAAATTATCTTTCCAATCTAGCTAAACCTGGCCAACCACTGACTGAAAAGGAGTTAGAGATCTCTGAATAGTTGCTGCATGGAATTTGAGCCTTGGTTAGGGAATGAGTCTCCTTGGTTACTAGTCAAAATATGCATCAAAAGCATCAATCTGACTACACCTGGCATTGAAAAGGAGTTAGGAGTTAGGGATCTTTGGAAAGTTGTCGCATGAAATTTGAGTCTTAGGGAATGAGTCTCCTTGGTTACTAGTCAAAATTACCTTTCCAATCTGACAACACTTGGCCAAGAAGTAACTAAATAAAAGGGTCAGAAATACAGTATATAAAGAGCATTGGTCATGAGTCTCCTTGGTTAATAGTCAAAATTACTTTTCCAATCTCTACACTTGGCCATAAATTAACTGAAAAAAGGCATAAGGATCTTTACATTATTCTAGCATGGAATTTTAGCCTTAGTTAAACAATGAGTCTCCTTGGTTACTAGCCCAAATTACCATCTCAATCTGACTACACAGCCATAAAGTAACTAAAAGGAAGTTAGGAATCTTTACATAGTCTTTGCATGGAATTTTATGAACCTTAGTTATGGAATGATTTAATCTGACTACACCTGGCCAAAAAGTAACTGAAAAGGGGTTAGGGATCTTTACGAACAGCCTTGGTCATGAAGCTCCTTGGTTACTAGTCAAAATTACCCTACCAATATGACTACACTTGGCCATAAAGTAAGTGAAAAGGCGTTAGGGATCTTTACGAACAGCCTTGGTCATGAGTCTCCTTGGTTACTAGTCAAAATTACCCTCCCAATCTGACTACACCTGGCCATTAACAGAAAGGGGTTAGACATTTTATAGAGAGCCCTGGTCATGAGTATGGAATAAGTCTCCTTGGTCACTAGTCAAAATTACCCTCCCAATCAGGCTACACTTGGCCATAAACTGTGAAGGCTGGGAATCTCACTAAAAACTCAAATTATTTTTATAAATTAGCTGGGAAGTTATATACCTAACCCCTCCAGGCAGCATGCATAAAATAATAATAATAACAATAATAAAATTGAGAAGGTTCTGGCATATTCACCTAGTAAGTATCCAATTAAATGTCCCCCAAAGATGGTTGTGGTTGTGGTAGTTGTGGTAGGGGGTAGTTGTGGTTGTGGTAGCAGTCTCTCTACAGCTACATGGCCAATTACTGAACCCTCCAGATCTTTTTTTCTCTTCTTCATTATCAGGCTGCCTTCTCCCCAACTCACACTCCTGAAAAAGAATATTCCTTATAAGCCATCACAAGAAAATCTAAAAAATATCAAAATATCCATACACAAACAAAACAACAATTCCACACACACAGATACCCCAAACTCCACATACAAATCTACACCCAAAATCTACACATACACACCCAAAAAACTACACACACACACCCCAAGCTCCACATACATACACCCCACCCCAGAGTTAACACCCAGCTCTGTCATGCTACTTTCTTAGCCTTTCAATCATGAGTATGCTTTAGAAACACTCAGGCCTGTTTACAATACACATTAAAATCAATATCATCACCACAGAAGCAATTAATGGAGAGAGAAAGGTAATTACTGGAAAACGAAAGGAAAAATATCTTACCAAAATTGAAGCCCCTCCCCCTGCGACTGCTGGAGCCTGACTGACTAACCAAAAGCCGGCACATTCCATTCACCCCCACATTCCTTCCCTCCCTCCCTCCCTCCCCCCCACTAGTTTCCTCCCCCCCTTCACCACCTCCTCCCTCCCTTCACAGCCCCTCTTTCCTCCACCTCTCTCTCTCCTTCCTTCTCCTCCTCATTCCTTCCACCTCTTCCTCCTCCCTGAAAAGCACTCTTCCTCCAATTCTCCTCCCTCCTGACATCCTCCCTTCCCTCCATCCCCACTAGTTCTCCCCCCCCTCTTTCCTCCAACTCTCTCTCTCTCCTTTCTTCTCCTTTGTCTTCCTTCTTCCTTCCATCTCTTCCTCCTCCCTGAAAAGCACTCTTCCTTCTGTTCCTCTCCCTCCTTACATCCTCCCTTCCCTCCACCCCCACTAGTTCCACCCCCCATCTTTCCTCCACCTTTCCTTTTTCTTTTTTTCTTTCCTTCCTCTCTCCAACTCTTGTCATCAATCTTCCTTCCCTCTTCCTCCTCCTTGAAAAACACTTTTCCTCCATCCCCCCTTACCTCCTCTCTTCCCTCCATCCCCCCCCTTTCCTCCCCCTCCTCTCTCATTAGACACACACACACACACACACAAAGTAAAAAATAAAATACAATCCGTTACGGACAAGGGAATCACCTATACACAAGAACATAATGAGAGGATAACTGCAGTAGGCCTGTTGGCCCATGCTAGGCAGCTCCTAGAAGAGTAACTGAACTACTAGAATGAGATAAGGATAGCAAAGAAGAAGGCTCTCCCCCGCCCTCCAAACCCTCCAGCCGAAGCCGGCAGTAAAAAGTCAGAAAGAACACCACGCCGTATAGAAAAACTGGCGTGGACATTTTACAGGAAAGTGTGAAGGAGAGGATATTTGTGAAGCACTAAAGAATTATACACTATATCAACCAACTCCAAGTCTCCATAAAGGCACCAGATACTAATAAATATACAGACATGATAATTACCGTAAAAATAAGCGAAGAAACACCATAAATAAATAATAATAAATGCAGTCATCCTCACCTTCATCATCCCCAGCAGCTCCGTCTCATCTCCCACAATGCTCCTGTGACGTCACCCTCCACCCGTAAAATTATATACTTTTCAATGGCAAATTTTATGCACAGAAGCTCTTGAATATATTATCAGCTGTTCAAATAATAATTATTGTGCAAATTTTGTAATGAAGGAAATAGGAAGAGGTCTACAAAGCCTCCCAGGCCACGTAGATTCAGGTTCACCCGATGACGTAGCAATGTCTTCAGAAACGGAGGAATCTTATCTAAATGGGGAGCCAACAGGGGGCCAGTGGGGGGCTAAGGATCTCATAACAAAGTCGTGACTCTGTTAGGTCGAAATCATAAGCATCTGAGATAAAATCTGCTATATGTTGCACTTGCGAGTTTTGAAAATTGAAGAAAAATACATAAAAACAGCAGAGAAAAGACGTAACAAAAAACCTAAAATAAATACGATATTTTTCTCACATGTTTTCAGTGAAAAGTCAGCTGATTAATGTCAAGTTTTAGGAATTATTTATTTACCGTCTGTTTCACTGTTGACGAGGACATGTTGCCTCACCGCACTATGTAAACAAACAACCGGGCCGAGAGGCTGAGGCAAAGCGCTATTGCTTTTGGAAATTAAAGATGGAAGGAGAGGAGATAAGAGGTAGAGGAGCAACGAAGAAGAACTGCAAAAAATGGGAGAAATGGAGTTCCCCCGAGCTAAGCCCTGTATTGGACTATATAGCCCCGCTAGGGTTACAGGAGGGAGCTACCCCTCCCGGCACGGCAGCCCGGAGGATGAGGAGGGAAGGTGGGTTGGAGGAGGGGCAGGGTGGGTGAGTTGGAGGAGGGGCAGGGTGGGTGAGTTGGTTAGAGGATGGGCTGGTTGAGTAGGTAGAAGGGTGGGAGGGTTGGTGGGAAGGTGAGTGGGTTAGATGGTGGGCAGAGTAAGTGGGCTGGTAAGTAGGGTAGGCAGTGTGGGTAGATTAAGCAGGATGGTCTGGATGGGTGGGAAGGGTAAGCAGGGTTGGAAGGCTAGGCAGGGGGGGGGGGGGGTAGATGAGGCAGGGAGGTCTAGGTGGTTGGGGGGGGGGGATAAGCAGGATGAGTGGAGGATAAGGAAGGAGGCGGGTGAACATTGCTACAATGTGAAATAACAGTAACATTAGGTTTCCGATTCTGTACAATTCATTATGTTACTTATTTTACATGTCAGCATCATTACGAGAACAGTAACTTAGAAGACTTATACTCTTTTTACTCTAACTTGGCCTAAAATCGTTCATATTACTCTACCTTGGGCATTTTACACCATCTCTCCATCTTCAATACTGAGTAGTAACAATAAATTAACATTAGAATATGTTGCCAGTCACAAAGAAGTGCTATGGAATTTAAGCGCTGCAGCCTTTTTGTGTGTGTGTGTGTGTGTGTGTGTGTGTGTGTGTGTGTGTGTGTGTGTGTGTGTGTGTGTGTGTGTGATCTATGTGAAATAAGCTACAAAAGGGCAAAATCTAAGCCAGTTTAAAGTAAGAAGAGTATAGGTACAGGACTAAAGCACATCTCATGAGTGCATAATAACTTATGTGCACTCAGTAAAATAAACTTTCAATTATACTATTTTCACATTCACTTGGACTAGAATCATAATTTCTCCATCTTGAATGTAACAGCTGATGAGCAATAGAATATGGTGCTAGTCATGAAGAAGTGCTATGGAAATATTATACATTATACTGCTAAAGCAATGTCAAGTTTTGCCAAATAAGCTACAACAGGACAAAAATCTGGGCCAAGTTAAAGTGAAAAGAATATAGGTAATCTAAGGTTTCACAGTTAGCCTTCTTGATTTAACAAAGATAAGCATTTGTGAATAGACAGACAGGTGATAGACAGGTAAGACAAAATGATGCACTGGAAGAAGCACCAGGTTTGCACATTCATCAATAATTACTAGAGACGTTTTTAATATGTTTCATCACCTGTTTCAAGATGTAAAGATGTAAATAGTTAGGACACTTATTTATGGATTAATTTTCAAATATTTCATCTATTGTTTAAACACTGAAAGTTGTAAAATGTAAGCCACTGTTGTAAATTGCAAAATGTAAAAATAAAAATGGAGACAACTTGAATGGCCTTGTTTTCAAATGCTTCCTCCACTATCTCATATTGTAAAACTGTAAATAAAACATCAGACGCTTTTTCAATGGACTGTACAGTCAGCCTAAGAAGTGACGGCAGAGTATGCAGAAGTTTTTGGTCAGTGATAATGCACATACTCTTCCTTATATCTCTACGAGGTGAAACCCAATACGTAAAAATGTTACCAAAAATCATAAATCGATGCCAAAGTACCTGTATATTTCAAAATTGTAGGAAGCAGTTTGTTAGTTATGATAATAGGAAATCCTAAACAAAACCAACTGAAATTTCAGAACTATCGCTCAGGGACAGTCAGGAATAATTTGCGGAGTTCAGATCTAGTATGGTAACACACAATAGTTTTTTAGTAGCGTATTCAATAAAAATAAAAATAATTATTATTTATAAAATAATTTCAGTTACAATACTAGGGGATAATTTAAAGTCATTTATTTCCGTTTCCAATGTCTCCAAGGACGACGACAGAAAGCAGGAAGGCGGCGTAAGCCAGTAAGCAATCAACAAACACGAAAGGAGATAACATTTACTCAAAGACAGTTATTACACTGCCTTTGGCCAGTTTTCCATTAAGAAAAATCTCAATTGTTTAATATAAGCCAGAGGGCTATCGGTGAAAAAAAAAAAAAAATCAAAATTTGCCTGGAGTCGGAGCTCCTTGGAGATTGCTAACTTTTATCGTAGTCTGGTATCCTCAGTGCATAATTGATTAGCAAGAGTAATAAATGCAGAGGTTCATAAACAAATCACCGAGTTCAAAACTTCCTATTCAGCATTTTCAGTTCATCAGGAGGACATTACAGTTTATTTAAAAAGACAGATATTAAGATTAAAAAATTGAGTAAAAAGTGCGTGCTTTTGCATTGCAAGAATTTATGAACTCATGTTTTGGTCCTCTTTATTGCCTAGTGCAAGAGAAAAGGGTAGAATCTGTCATACCTCCTTACAACTAAAAATAATTTTGCATCAATTGGGAATACAGTTGCTAATTATAATTATTATTGGCAAGAGGAATACAGAATAAAAGGTAGTATGGTCTTGCTGCTACTGCAGGTAGGGCATCATTACGAAGAATAATTTCATTGTTATGGCATCCTTACTGTTGCTGTATCGTCACCATAGCATTTGAATTTAAGGCAGTGTATTGCAGTCATAAGAATTTTCCTTAACTGGTCTTCAACACTAAAGCATGTGTATTTGAAATCCTGGGAAACAAATAAATCAGGAACACGGCGTTATACTGCCCACCGTGCGCGGAGTAATACACTTCACATTCATTCAAATTGGGAAAGGTAACTATGTGTTAACTTACATCACTGCCTCCTGTTACTAATTTTGCATCATTCTTAGCGCGATATAATATATATTTTATTTGATACGATGTGATGAGGGCATTGAATGTTTACCTTATATTCACTGTTTTCATTAAACGTATGGCAGTGGAGAGTGACCTAAGCAATCTGAAACTCTGCCATCACTTCTTGGGGGCGACTGTACACCTGACCAAAAATATAAATATACCTCAATAGTTAACAAATCTCTTAATCATCCCCTCACACATATATAACTGTTATCATTAGTAATTTTTAGCAAATCATTTTTTCTCACTTATTCAACTACAATTTTTTTTTTCATGATATTTCTAACAAAACACATTTTCCTTTCTCTTTTTGATACCCCTGATTTTTTTTTCTTTGTAGTTTCTTTTCTCTGTATCGGTATTCACTGTTTCCTTTGTCTTACGCCTGTAGTCTTGAAACCGAGGGCAGGGGTTACCCTTTCCGCACCCTGCTCGAAGTGGAAGACACCTTCAACGTAAGTGGTAATCTTGAAAGTGTGAGAGCGCACCCCTTCGTGTGGGTAGGCATGGCAAACAGTTGGTACCACTGATTAATATCAAAATTTAAAATCTTAAAATATAAAAAAAAGCATATGACAGTTTCCAAGATTGAAATACAACATAATCTCTTCATGTTAGTAATTCCTACCTCTTTTATTAGTAAAGACTGGCATTTGTTCTCGAATATTCTGTATATGAGTACGCATACAGACTTTGGAGAATCCATATTGTAGGAAAAAGGTGTCAGACATAGCTTCAAAGGTGTTCATGCAGTCAGTAATAACCCTACGAATACACCTTGGCTGGTCATACCGATTTTGACTACATTTCTGCCCCAAATGCTTGTTTTTGTCATTTTTCCCATCCAGAATCCTGAAATCCCACCAGTACCCCATGACGCTTGGGAGAGGGGGTTAATTTGAAAACCAATCACGAGCAAAAATACAGGTCAAATTCGTTCAAATCATACAAAAATACACCACAAAAATATAATATTCCCAAGTCAAAAGAAAATAGGGCTGACTAGTAAAGTTTACCGAACGCAAACATGAGACTCCGTAATTCAAACTAACTGGCTGTGCACGATTCGTCTGTTTAGGTAGTATTCGGCCATTCTTTACTGCAGGAATGATTTCATGAATAATCACACTAATTATTCAAGTATCAAGCACCATATCTGATAAACAGTTAGTAGACATAGTGAAAAATGAAAAGGAAATGGATAAGGTACCTTATCTTCGTTTCCGTCTCATCGTAAATTAACCAACTCCAGAGAAGCAATGAGTCTCTTAAAACATTAAAAATATTAAACATGTTTTTTTCTCTTTACACAATGTTTTTATCAATAAATTAAAATTCCCATCACACACACCATAGGGTCCTTCAATTCTAAACAGTTTTGTTTGCCAGAAGGCTACTACAAAATGATGAAGGGGCATGTGAAGGGGTGCTATGTGACTCCCTGCAGATTCCAGTACTACGCTGCAGTAATCCTCTCCCATACACCGGGGAACGCTCTCCCTTTCGTACATTAAGATTACCAAAAGATACGAATAGGGCAAGGTGAACGCCTGGCCACAGTTTAAGACTACGGTTGTTAGTAATCAATGTTTTCTTTTGTCTTCATGTCCTCCATTTTCTTGTCCTCTGTTTTCTTTGTCTTGCTGTTCTTCTCCCTTGTCTTGTCTTCCTTTTTCTTGATATTCCATGTTTTCTTTGCCTTTCTGCTCTTTGTCTTGTTTTCCTTTGTCTTGATGTCCCCCACTTCCTTTGCCTCGCTGTTTTCCATTTTCCTTCCTTGTTTGGGGGTATCTCACATCCATTTCCTTCTTGAACGTCTGGAAAATAAAAAAGATCTATTAATTTTCCTTCAGTCCAGGTGACAGTTCAATTTTACAAACTATTTTTTGCACTACAGGATAATCAACCTTCCATTTTTTTTTTCCTTAACCTAACATAACCTGGCAGTATAACCTAACAAACTAACCTACCCCAACCTAGATTTTCCTGTATTTAAATGGTGCAAAAATGATACTGAATGGAAAATCAGCTCCCAGGATATACAAATGACCCTCATCTTCCTCCCTATTCCCCCAAAAGAGGATGGTGAACTGCAGACGGAGGGTATCTTCAGCCTGCAGTCCACTAGGTCCACATTCAGACGAGCCTGGGTTTGCAACTATTACCACTACTGCTAGTCCGATGGCATTTATTTTTTCTTGCTATCTTCAAACTAATCTATCCAGCCCCGAAGAGACTTCTGTAACTGGTCGATTAAATAGACTGATGGGCTAACACACAGACACATATATATACTAAGACAGACAGATATTTGTTGACAGATACACATATACACTGACTCAAATACAGGTAGATACAGACATATATACATATATTTAAATATAGATCCATCCATCCATCATCCAATCCTATGTTGCCCCAAGAGGAGCATAGGAGCCCGGGGCTAGGCAAATGGATTCTGACACTTAAGAGTGACCACCCTCACTCATCCCTGAATGGCATTACATGAGCCACCTTGGATATAAACCACGGGCTCAATCCGATTGGAGCACCTTAATTACCCACTAAACCACTAGGTGCCAAAATTTGTTTATATGGTTACCACCCAGCATGGTAAATGGCTTCCTGGTGTACAGGAAACCACTTGGCTTGTCACGCAGTGTAGAGTCACCCATAGGCAGAAGGAAGAGGAAAGAATTAAGGAAAGAAAGATGGAAGAAGGAGTGTAAAGTCACCCTTAGGCATAAGGAAGAGGAAAGAAAGAAAGAATGAAAGAAGAGGAAGGAAGGAAGAGAGGAAAGGGCAGACACCAAAAGCAGCATTACGTTACATCGAGTGAGTGGATGGTGAGTGCCCCACCTACCACCTAAATACATATATTCAAGTAGACAGCCAGACAGACATACACATACTTAAACAGATACAGATAAATACACTCAAGTAGACAGATTCATAAATACAAATTCAAATATACAGATACAGGCCTATGCTTAATTTATTACTTTAATGAGGTCTTTCCTAAATAAAATAAAATCTGTTAACATCAACAATAAAATGCAGAACACATCGCTGGGTTCAAAGGGTTAACACAAAGGGCCTTGTACTGAAGGGGTTTACTAAGGCTGCATCTAACCCCTCCTGCTTCTCTCTCAGCTGAATAAAATCGTCTGGATGCAGCAACAATGAAAACAAATAAATAAATAGGGACAAACCCCACTTACATGACTTAGGGGGGAGCAAGGTAAGTTAGATATACTCTGGCTCTACATTCTTTCCACGGCACTTCTACGTGACTAGCATCGTATTCTACCAATATTTGAGAGAGGCAAGTTAGACAATACTATGGCTCTACATTCTTTCCATAGCACTTCTTTGTGACTAGCATCATATTCTATCATTAACTGAGCGAGAAGAGAAAAGGTAGGTAAGACAATACTCTGGCTCTACATTCTTTCCATGGCACTTCTTCATGACTGGCATCATCTGCTGTTAAATCTCTTGCTGCAGCTCAGAAATAATGATAAAGAGCAACTTTTCACCTGGGTAAAGTCAAAAGAGTATAGGAGTAAAGCTGCCATCTCTCCACCTTAGATGTCTGGCTATAACATGAGAGTAACGCTAAAATATGGTGCCAGTCATGAAGAAGTACAAGGGAAAGGACATAAAGCCGTAATACTGTACTGTCTTTTTCTGCCACTGGGCTACAGGAAATAAGTTGAAGAAACAAGAAAGAAAAATAACCGCCAAGTTAAAAAGAATGAACAATACCATCTGTCCAAACCAAAGTGAGAAGAACAAATTAAGTCTGAAGTCCACTGAGTCCACTTTTCGGATGAACCTTGGGCTATTCATCACCACCACAACCGAAGATGATGATGATATAATAATAATAAATATAATAATAATAATAATGATAATGAAAATAATAATAATAATAATAATAATAATAACAACAAACCACCTCAATGTGTTTCTCCTAACTCTTCCTATCACATCCACATCCACACCACAAAGCTCCTTCACTTTCTCATTTGTCAGTCTGTCTCTCCATGTGACTTCACATGCTCCTCTCAAATAATTCAATTCCACTGCTCTTACTCTTGACTTGTGTACCTCCAACAAGGTCCAAGCTTCACTTCCATACATCAGAATTGGTATCACAATACTGACATGCAGTAACTTTTTCACTTCCATGCTCACTTTGCTGTTTCTTTCACTGCTTTCAAAGAACCAGAAATCTTTCTTCCTTGTTATACCCTTTCAAGCACTTCACCCTCTAAACTTCCATCCTTACTCATCACACTACCCAAGTACTTAATGAAACACAGTCACATTTTCCATTTCATCATCATCCGGCCTCACTGTACATTCACTGACTTCATTTCTCTTGAATACCATAGCTTTACCCTTCCCTACATTCACCTTTAGATTCCGTTTCTTACACACTCTCCCACACTCATCCACCAACCCTTGCTGCTCCCCATCTTCACTTAACAACACAGTATCATCTGCAAACAACAGAACGGGGAGTTTCCAAACACTGCCCTCTCCCATTAGGGCCGCTCCAACATCCACTGCCCTACCTTGTATTTCTTTTACAACCCCATCCATATACAGACTGAACAACCATGGAAACATGACATCCCTGTTTCAATCTGACCTTCAAATAGAAAAATTTACTCAGTTCACTATGCACATGCACTGCAGCCTTAGCATCCTCATACATACTCTTCACGGTATTCAACAACTTCCCATCTACTCCATATATTATTAATATTTTCCACAATCCTTGTCTATCCACCCTGTCATATGCTTTTTCCAATTCCATGAAGGCCACATACAACTTCTTTCCCTTCTCTGGAAACTTTCCACTAAAGATCTAAGAATGAATATCTGTTCTACATAACCTCTTCCCTTCCTAAAACCTCTCTGTTCTTCTCCAACTCATACCTCTGTTATTTCCTTAACTCTGTCAATAAGTATCCTAACATATACTTTTCGTATTACACCAAGAAGATAAATGCACCTACAATTACCACACATTTCTTTTTCCCCTTTTCCTTTGTACGGGGGAATAATTATACCTGACTTCCAATCCTCCAGGACTCTACCTTCCTCCCAGGCCAATCTGCACATATTCCACATCCATCCCATGCTTCAGCATTTCACCACACACTCCATCAATTCCTGGGGCTTTCCTCATTTTGACTTTCTCCATTGCTTCCAAAACTTCCATCCTACTGATTTACTACTACAACTACAAAAACAAGTACAACTACAGTACTATTATTACTACTACAGTACTACTACAACTACTACTACCACCAACACCAGACTGCTGGATGCAGTGTGAATCGTGGAATGCAGGCTAAACTACATCAAGAGGTCACAGTTCTTCCACAAATGACTATCTCTTTCCATCATCCTTAAAACCAGACAAATTTCACCCTTTGATATCACCAGACGATTTTATTCAGCTTGGGAGGGATTTTTTTGAACTGGAGAGAGAGAGAGAGTTGTCTGGTTGTAGCAAGAATAATAATAAACAGGTTAATGGAATGAAGGGGTTAATTAAGGAGCTCTGTGAAATTACTCAAATTCTCCCCCCCCCCCCCAAAAAAAAAAAGAGAGAGAAAAGAGAAAAAGAAAAAAGATACAACATGGAATTTTGGACACATGGCACCTTCACAGTCCTCCACAGAGTGCCTTAAATCATTTTTCAGATTTTTTTTTTTTTCATGGAGGAAGACCTAAGAAGCCATATGTAGAATAATCTCCATTTTCCCACATTATCTAGTTTGACATTTTTGAAATTACTCCACAGGCTCTTCAATTCACTCAATAAGGCACGTTGCTCATGCTGCAAGCAGTATTACTAGCCAGACACCATAATCCCATAAGGGGTGGCCATTTGTCTTTGAGTTAGTGGGTCTATGGAGGAGGGGAACTAAACCTCTGCCAACCCACTTGTTGACACATGGGGAACACATGTGGCTTGGTTGTATGGCTACCACCCAGCATTGTAAATGGTTTCCTGGCTTACAGGAAACCATTAGGTTTGGCACTCAATGTAAAGCCACTTGAAAGAGAAGAGTAATAAAAAGTGACAGGGAAGATGAGAAAAATAGGAAGAGAGGAGGGCAGACACAGAAAAAGAATGATAAAGATGAAAGAAGTAAACGGAACTACATCAGGAGAATGGATGATGGTTGC
Source organism: Coenobita brevimanus (assembly GCF_032717465.1). Lineage (NCBI taxonomy): Eukaryota > Metazoa > Arthropoda > Malacostraca > Decapoda > Coenobitidae > Coenobita > Coenobita brevimanus. The sequence goes on along the minus strand of NC_136974.1, from coordinate 1,919,825 downwards.
CATGTAGCACACTGCTTACAGTCAGTATTATTCTCTGCAACAGTTCTGTGCAATATGACTCACTCCAGGCAATATCAGTCTGCAATTATTCAACACTGTCCAAAATTGTTCAGGGCAGCATGACTCCCCCCAGTAAAGGCAATATCACTGTCTGCAACTGTTCAACTGTCCAAAACTATTCAGCACTTTCTACAATTGTTCAGGGACTTACCCGATACAGGACAGCATTGCGATTGATCTGACTCCACCTAATGGGGTCCTTGTACAGTGTCTGGAAGCCCCGATGGCAGAGGAAGGCGTTGTTCAGTACATGCCAAGAAAACCCACGCTTTGCCATCTCCAGCACCTGAGAGAGAAAGAGATAGATAGAGAGAGAGAGAGAGAGAGAGAGGGGAGGGGATGCCAAGCTGGAATGGGTCAGGAGCTCTAAATAAGGTACTGAACTAGTAAGTGAAGGGTTTTATATGAAGACCTGCCAATTCAATGCCCTCAAAGAATTTAATGCCTGTGAAATATATAAATTCCAACTAACAAGAAATTCAGAGCTAGGAAGAGGTAAAGTTCTCCAAATCCACCAAAATACAATAAATGGCAACTGTGCAGAAAATTGTCAAGTGTAAGAGGCTATGAAGGTGCCAATAAAATTCAAGCAAATTTTTTTCTACAAAAAATTCCGATTAAGATACCATTGTGCACTTACTTAAACCGATGGAAGATTGCACTTTGGCTTAAAATTTGAGGTTCTAACTGTCCAACACACCAGCAAAAGTAATCCTAAGCGATCGGGTATCCAGCACAGATGACATCTCGCTATTCTAAGCAGAGTAAGTAAATGGCTCCTACTTGGGCAAAGAGTAATCAATTACCTATTTTATGTCAATCCATATTATTAGGAGGAAGAGTAATCAATTACCTATTTCATGTCAATCCATATCACTAGAAGGAAGAGTAATCAATTACCTATTTTCTGTCTCAGTCTATATTACTAGGAGGAAGAGCAGTAACCAGAATTAGTCATTCCCCATGCAAGTGCGAATGGGGAAGACGCGTCTGAAGGAATAGTTCAGGCATGAATCAACGTGTTGTAATAGCTATGTTTGTGTGCGTCAAAATCTTCATGTCCCCCTGGCAAATCATCAGGGCATGCACGTAAGCACATAGACTACCAGCATCACGCTAAATGTTCGTCACAATTTGGGTTCGAACCCTTGACTCTGGGCACATTAACTGTCAGACAAGTGGGCGTACCATACTGATAGTGTAGGTATAGCTCTGAGCTCTTAAAACACAGTGGTGTAAACACAATTTAAAGATAAGGTAATATTGACTGATCCAAAGAGACTTGCCTTATTAGCCTTTCTACTGAGAATTGACTAATTAACTGTGAAGCCCATTTACAAACTGAACTTCAACAATTTTGAGCCGTGGAACAGGGCTGTTTGAAGTCTGACCAGATCAAGATGGCAGTATCTGACTTTTGTAAGTAAAATTCACTACTGGATGGACTGGACGTAACAGGCGACTTGCAGAGCTAGGAAGATGAGCCGGAATATGCTAAGGTTTAGGGCAGAAAGATACCAATTCATTCTTTCTCACAAATAAGAAAAAAACTAGTATACACAGGTCCATCAAGTGATTTCTTATCCCAAGACCCTAGTTCCTGTCCATAAATCTACCAGGAAAAGAGCTTTGTAAAGAAACTGAAAGTCTATGGATATGTTATAATGAAACTCAGTGCAAGTTTGTGATCCTTCGCTTGTAATGATCACCCAGGAGGAAAATCCTCTGTGCTATTTTTAATAACAAAGAAGTCCTTCCTCGGATGAATAGATGGTCACACCAACCCTTTCTCCAGTGAACCTGTTGTAGTAGTAGTTGTAGTAGTAGTTGTTTCCTAGGTGGTCTGGCTGAATAGCCCTGAGTCCCTAGGGAAGGCCACTGCCAAAACCGGACTTTCCCACAGAGCTCTCAAGGAGTGTACCGGTATGTTGTGCTGCTGGCACAGGCAACTATGTGCAGTGAAGTCTTCCATATTGTGATTAATAGGATGGGGTGCTGTGTTGCATCCTGTACAGGCATCAGCGATGAGTCATCCAGCCTCTTCTGATGACTCAAGAGGGCTGGATGATGTCCACATCTCAGCCTGGCCAGGTGGACCCTGTCCTCACAAGGGAGGTAGGATTCAGAAGGGTGGAAATCAGGAGGCCATGCATGCAGCTGTGTGTTGTCTTTGGGTGACTGAATGGAGTGGCAAGTGATCTGAGCATGGATATGCTTCTTGAAGCTGCTTTGAGGCAGGTGAGGGGGTAGAGATGACAGTATTTGTGTATGATATCGTGCGCTTAGTGTTGTTTTGATGTTCCTTGGTGTGTGTGGATGTGCTGCCATGTAGTGTAGTGGATGGTGTGGGTTTGTGGAGGCTGCAGCAAGAATTTGTGTGCCTCTCATGTCTAGATGATCCTTGACTTTGAGGACTTTGGTTTCTTGGTGTAGGTGGTCTGTGGGTGTAGTTGCTGTGTACCCTGTGATTATTTTTAGGGCCTTGTTCTGTATGGTCTGTAGTGCTGTAGCATGTTTTAGTGAGGCTGGTTGTTGTTCTTGCTGTTGCTTGACCTCGGTCTGTATGGCCAAGCAGACCTGTCAACTATAGGTAGGCAACTGCTGCTGTGGGGTCGTCATAAAGGTATGGTACAGTATTGTGCAGGGAACTGGCCACCCCTTGTGGCAGAAAGCCTCACAAGGATTGGATCCCAAGATGAGGTGCAGGGAAATATGAGGAGGCTGGATCCCCCAAGGATGCTGCAACTGCTTTGCTCCACCCAGGGTACACAGTGCTACCACATGTAGGCTCCTCATCAGTGCCTTGATTGTTCTGTAGTGTGTAAAATCTAATACTGGCCGGAGGTGTCTGGACAAGGAAAGTTCAGCCAGATAATCCAATAGTATGCTTCTGTGACATATGATCGCTAGCCAGGATAAGTGTACTGAAAGTCTTCCAAATGATTTGTACCATTTTCTTGTAGTACAGTACATAAACGTTTGAGAATGATCTAAGTCGCCTACTCATTACAGAAATCAGCAGATTTAAATCAAACAAAAGACAGCAGAATAATTTCCAAACACCTACAGTACACTGACAGACATGTATGCAAATTGCATGATGATTAATGAACATACGAAAACACAAAATTTGTATTTGAACCGTTTCATCTTTGAACCCGTAAAACCTTTTCAAAAGGTCTAAATAAAGAACAAGATACCTCCTTACATCTTCCTAGAGAATACATGTACCAAGTCTGAAGTGAACAGATGAATCAATTAAGAGGTGGACCCGTACTGGCAAGTGTTTGGAAGACAGAAGATGCCAACTAAGCAAATACAATGTGGTCTCCACCATATAGTGGAAACCCTAATTGGCAGAAAAAGGAAAAGGCGCGGAACATTCTCCCATGCCAACACACTAGTAAACATCCAAAAACCTCACAAGACACTAAACAAACAACATCTACATGGACAACTGCACACCAGAAAATAGCCCAGACAATGAGGCCACTACCATACAGCCACAGGGCACTTGTATAACAGTGAAGAAAAGTAAGAAATGCCATTAGAGTATAAAGATTTAGAACTGCTCACAAACCATTAACAAAAGTTATGGGCGTCCTGCAAATGTGGCTCATGAAGAGGAGATAATTTTTTTTTTTTTTTTTTTTTTTTTTAAATGCGAAGAAGAAGGAACCAAAGGCCATGAGCCCGCAGTAACAGTTCCCTCCAAGAGAAAAACAAAATACAATAGAGAGCCAAATTCAAGATCCGATCATTTTGAGATGCCTGGACACACTGCGTTTGAAAGACTGGAGATCATAGGCAGCAGGAAATACAGACAGAGGGAGACAGTTCCAGAGCTGAAATGAGGAGGTTCACTCAAGGACTTTATCAGAGCCTGACTGCTGCTGCTGTAGCACTGGTGTGATTTTCTTTTCTATCGAGGCAGGTACAAATAAAGGCAGCCTAATTATAAGCATGGTAATGATTGCTTATACAGAAACTAGATCCCTAGGGGGTCATTAAACAATGTTTTCAACGACAATCGTATCCTTTCAACACAATTTGTGTCAAGTAGACTGTTAAGCCTCCTAGAAAAGGAACTAAAATAACTGTTAGTCACTATTTGCTAAACACAGGTAAACAGTTGTATACTTTGAGTGCAATAAGTATAGCAAAGACAGAGTGATCACCTGACTGGACCTGGTGAAGCCGTAGCCAATGAAGCGCTGGTCATACAGCGGAGTATCAGCAGCCAAAGACACATACACTGGTTCCCAGAAACTGCGCCACTCACGGATGCTGTAGGCCACCTCCAGCTCCAAGCCTGATCCTCCCTTCTCCCAGAGTGACAGATCAGAGTTTCCCTGATTGGGACCAAACACTTTGGTGTGGAATCTCTGAGCCAATTTCTTCTTCAGGAGCTGCAGTAGCTCCCCCTTGCCTGCTGGATTGTTGGTGATGTTATCATGGACCTCATACGTGGGGATGATGTACGCACACTTGGTGCAGTTCTTAGCGTCATTCTTGGCCAAAAATTGGTTAAGCTTGCTGGCCATGCCCGTCACCAAGATCATGTCAACATCTGGCAGAAAGGTATAACTGCTGCCACAGCCACTGCGGGCCACATTCCGCAGCAAGTTTTGAGGGTAAGACATATTCCGTAGTACTGTGGCCAGGTCACTGGGCCGCAACTGGCGCAGTAGCTGCTTGTTGACTTCCTCGGGGTTACTGTCGCAGGTGTAGGCTGCTGTCAGCTGCCTTGTCTTGTCATCCAACAAAGGCAGCAGCGTTGTAGGGTAAGTGAGGTGAAACACTGCACGGTGCCGCACCCCTGGCACACACTGCTGCAGGAAGGCAATCATGGCAGCTGCCACAGAGTAGTCATAGTCTGGAGCAAACACAGCCACAGACAGAGGCCCTGTCCAGGTTTGAGCCTGGTGTGCCACCCAGAACAAGTGCTCCACTGAAGTCTGCGCTGCCAGACACACCTGCCATCCAGCACCCACCTCCTTCCACCGCTCACCCACCACCAGAAACATGTGCGTCTTGAAACTACTTGACCCATCCCTCTGTCCCACACTGGAGTCCACCTCTCTCAGTACCTGTTGTGATAGGAAAGATGGCAGCACCAAGAGAATGTGTGTGTGTGTGTGTGTGTGTGTGTGTGTGTGTGTGTGTGTGTGTGTGTGTGTGTGTGTGTGTGTGTGTGTGTGTGTGTGTGTGTGTGTGTGTGTGTGTGTGTGTGTGTGTGTGTGTGTGTGTGTGTGTGTGTGTGTGTGTGTGTGTGTGTGTGTGTGTGTGTGTGTGTGTGTGTGTGTGTGTGTGTGTGTGTGTGTGTGTGTGTGTGTGTGTGTGTGTGTGTGTGTGTGTGTGTGTGTGTGTGTGTGTGTGTGTGTGTGTGTGTGTGTGTGTGTGTGTGTGTGTGTGTGTGTGTGTGTGTGTGTGTGTGTGTGTGTGTGTGTGTGTGTGTGTGTGTGTGTGTGTGTGTGTGTGTGTGTGTGTGTGTGTGTGTGTGTGTGTGTGTGTGTGTGTGTGTGTGTGTGTGTGTGTGTGTGTGTGTGTGTGTGTGTGTGTGTGTGTGTGTGTGTAATATATATATATATATATATAATATATTAGCAGCCGTGGCTCAGTGGGTAACAGCGCTCTGCTCTGACCGAAGGGTCGAAGGATCAAATCCAACTAAGACTCATTGGTAGACATCAGGAAGGGCATCTGGTCATAAAATGCTACACGCTCCAATCCAAAGTCCTCTACCCAGGGGCAACGCCTTAGCCCTTCAGGGATACCTGGCATAAAACCAAATTATATATATATATATATATATATATATATATATATATATATATATATATATATATATAACACAGAATATCACCTAATCCTGTGTTGCTCCATGACGTAGGAGCTCGAGGCTAGGCAAGTTGGGCCTGACACTGAAGATGAGTCACCTGACTCACTCATCCCTGAGTGGTATTTCGATAGCAATAAACCCCAACCACCCCTTAGATATAAACCTGCACCGGCTCAATCCAGTTGGAGTGCCTAAATTTCCCAATAACCACCAGGCACCATAATTTGGTTATATGGTTACCACCCAGTGTAGTAAATGGTTTCCTGGTGTACAGGAAACCATTTGGCTTGTCACTTAGTGTGGAGTCACCTACACACAGAAGTAAGAGGAAAGAAAGAAAGAAGATAGAGAGAAAGAACAGGAAGAAAGAAGGAAAGGACATAAGAGGAAGGAAGGAAAGGAGGAAGAAAGAGGGGAAAGGGCAATCACCCAAGAGCAGCACTACATCGAGTGAGTGGATGGTGAGTGCCCCCACCTATTTATAAATTTAAATATATACATATTTTTATAATATTTGATCTAAGAACCAAACTCATTATGCCCTTTCACGTCTCGTGCCATATTCTCGCTGATGTGAAAGACTTCACAGCACTTAGCAGGAGTAAATTTTTTGATAGTGAATGCCTTAATATCCTGCTATGATACATTTATAACTTGATCCCGACATAATATAGTCCATCAGCATAAAATAGGATACTATGCTCATTTCGCCCTAACTGGGTTCAGATGAGACCTCACTCTATTAAAAACTTTAAAGATTCAAGATAAGGTTTCATCTACCCACATACCCCTAAGAGTAAGCGACATAGTCACCTGCTGCAGTGAGTCTGGGGCCTTTGTGATGTGTGGTGTGAAGGTAGCCAACAGCAGGAGCCACACACCACTCATACCAGCCACCAGTGACCAACTCCGAAGGCATCTCACCCACGTCACCCTCATCACATCTCTGCAAACCCATATGCACGACCATTAGATCAAGGTGGGGACACAGTGAGGGGGTGGTAGAAAAGACAGCCACGAATACCAAACTGTTTGTGTTTGTGTGTGTGTGTGTGTGTGTGTGTGCGCGCGCGCGCTTACCTAATTGCACCCAGCGCTAAAGAAATAAGGTACCCAACTGTGTGTGTGTGTGTGTGTGTGTGTGTGTGTGTGTGTGTGTGTTTCTTACCTAATTGTATCTGTACAGGAATGAGTCAAGCTCGTACTGTCCCACGTATTAAACATTGTCCAATGTATTAAACCATTTTCATCATATATATCCTTAAATTTGTGAATAGTTTGGCGCACACTATTTCATTTGGTAGTGCATTCCACTGATCAATTACCCTATTTGGGAAACTGAATTTCCTTATGTCTTTATCGCCTCTTCTTTTGTAGTTTTTTGCAGTGTCCTCTTGCTGATGCTTCCCCCTTAGGTTATATATTCATTTCCCTGAGATGCATTTATATAGCAAAATCATGAGAGAGGGGGTGTGAGTTGGGAGCAGGGCAGTGAAATGGCAGGGGACAGGGCGACGTGGAGGCGATTTGTTTGTGGCCACCCCAAACGGGATTGAGGCGTCTGGCAATAGACAGATGTCTCCTCTTTTCCTTCTCTCCTGTAGTGTCGGTAGATTCAGTTTTTCTAATCTTTCATCACAGCTTAGATCCCTTAAGCTTGGTACCCATCTTGTACCAGCCCTTTATAATTTTTTAGTCTTATCCACCGATATGTGTTTTTTTGAGATGAGGATTCCAGCCTACTGATGCATACTCCAGGGTTGGTCTGATGAATGATGTTATTATCCTTCTCAGCTTCATTTATTTATACGAATGCTATTCTCATATAAGCAAGCAGTGTATACATGTTACGTACCTTCTCACTGATGTGGTCATCTGGAGATAGTCTGTTGCTGATAATCACTCCTAGGTCCTTCTCCCTTTCTGATATGTGTAGGGTTGATCTTCGCAACTTATAATCCCAATCTGGTCTTTTCTCACTTTTACCAAACTTAATTACATGACACTTGTCCACATTAAATTCCATCTGCCATTTATTGCTCCATTCATGAAGCTTATTCCTCTTGCAGCTCTGCGAGAATGTGTGTGTGTGTGTGTGTGTGTGTGTGTGTGTGTGTGTGTGTGTGTGTGTGTGTGTGTGTGTGTGTGTGTGTGTGTGTGTGTGTGTGTGAATTTCCATACAGGTGTGCTGTGTGTCGGTGTGTGTGGTGTGAATTTCCGTACAGCGCGTGTGCGCGAGTTTGTGTGTGAATTTCCATAATCATACACATGTAAATTATCCACTCTACACACACACACACACACACACACACACACACACACACATTTCAGACCCCGTTTTCTGAATACCTACCATACTTCTGGTGTCTCAGCTTCTTCACTACTAAACGCCTCACACCAGGAAGACCATCTCTCTCTCTCTCTCTCTCTCTGCTGATAGGATGAAACGAAGCAATACTCTGTTCACCTTAACTTGGTCCGGATTTTTGTCCCCTTCGTAAGAGCTCAGTAGCAAACATCCTTGCCATGGCACTTCTTCGTGACTAGCGCAAGAATGAAAAGCTTACAGCACCTCCCCTCTCACTGGCCGGTCCTGGAGGGGGGGCCTTCACGTGGTGGCACCGATATAACTGAGTGGCTCTATTACCCGGTTTTACAAACGTCCCTATCTCTTAAAAGGAGGATAGAGGAATGTAAGACAACTTCAGCCTGCATTCGACTGGGTTCACATTTCAAATGAAACTGAAGCTACTACTGCTGCTGCTGCTACTACTACTATTACTGCTGCTGCTACTACTACTACTACTGCTGCTAAAACAGGGAAGGGCAACCCCATTCCCATGAACGTTAACTGTTTTCTCCAGTTACTATATAATTTTTACTGTAAATTGGTCTAAAATTGCCATCATTCCATCCTGAATGTTGACTAGAATAAAACCAGAAAATTATGCTAGGCAAGAAGCAGTGTTATGGAAGAGATGCAGAGCCGTAGTATTGTCCTTTTCTGGGTACGTGAAATAAACTGCAATAGGACGACAATCTGGGCAAAGTTAAAGTGATCAAACTACAGTACTGAACAGTTATCATGGCATATACAGTGGAAAGAACTGATGTATTTGTCTGATACGCAGAACGACTGTTTTCTTGAGTACCCCCCCCCCAAAAAAAAAAAAAAAATGGCGCCGGTGTAGGTCTGTACTGGCGCCACTGATAAAGCATTATCAGATAAAATGTTATCTACACCAAAAATCCTCCCCTCCCCTCAAAAATCTTAACGCCACCTAGCGCCCATTACGGTATCTTATCTGCCTTAATGCACAGCGTCTTATCTCGGAGGAATTTGACTCATGAGCAAAGATGTGATTGTCCTATATCTATACTTCTTTTACTTTAACCTGGCTCATATTTTCGTCCTTTTGCAGCATATTTCATGACTCTCAGCGGCAGAAAAAGACAATACTGTGGCTCTACATCCTTTCCATAGCACTTCTTCGTGACTACGACCATGTTCCTGTATTAATCTACTGCTAAAGCTCGGTATTTAGGACGGAGAGATGGTAATTTCAGGCAGTGTCAAAACAGCATATTGGCGCACTGTAGGCTATATACCGGTATATGGGGCGCCCATCATTCACTCCATGTAGTGCTGCCTTATGGTCTCAACAATGAGTGACAAACCGAATTATTTCCTGTAACCCAGTAAACTATTTACTACACTGGGTGGTAACCATATAACCAAATTACGGCGCCTGGTGGTTTATTGGGCAATTAGGGCGCTCCAATCGGATTGAGTCGGTGCAGGTATATATCCAAGGGATGGTTGGTGTTTACTGCTCAAGTAATATCACTCAGGGATGAGTGAGGCTGGTCTCTCTCATCTTAATGTCAGAACCAAATTGCCTAGCCCCGGGTTCCTACGCTCCTCGTGGGGCAACACAGGAATCCACAGGTGCTACACTCATTTTACACTAACTTGGCCCAGATTGTCGTCCTTTTGTTGCTTATTTCATGTAGTTCTGTGAAAAAATAGTGTGCTACAGCTTTACATTCTTTTCATAGCACTTCGTGACTACCACCACCACATTCTTTGGCTACAACTCAGCATTCAAGATGGAGAGATGGGAATGTTAGTCCAAGTTAGAGTCAATGGGTGGCTATAGTAAGCTTTGTTGGCTCTCTTTTTAAATCGATACCACGACTATTATATGGTAATAAAATAATAAATTCAACAACCATTAGATATTTTTTTCAGAAAAGGGTCCCTGTCACCCTACTTTAGCCTACACCAAACAAACTATGATTAGGGCAAGCGGTCTAACATTATTTAACCTCATTTGAATGCTGTTTTGTTTTTACTGTTACGAGGCTCGTTAGATTCAGGTCAGGGCAAGATATATACGGTAATTTCTTTTCAGGGATGAGTTCCGAGAAAACAGATGACGTGGCTAAGACCTGCAGTCAACGCTCCAATTCCTGGCTACAGACACTGGAATATGAATCAATGGCTTACCGCACACCTCGGGCCTGGCATGCACCACACTTTCTGAAGGCAGCCTTAACACACCCCCCCCCCCCCCGGCTAAAAAAAAAAAAAAAAAAAAAATCCGACCTAGAAAAAAAAAAGTTCGACAATGCCACATTCTGAGTCCTGTAGTAGGCGCCTAGGCCGTTTTTTTTCACAACATGTTTTGTAGTCAGGCTTCAGTGCTCTTACTTGGAAAATTAATTTCCTTTACAATGGACGAGATTTGTGTGTGGCCACCCTTTACGGGACTGAGGCGTCTGGCAATAGACAAATATTTTTTTGAGAAAATCATGCGTTTTTACATTTTCTTATTTGTGATCTGACATAAAAATGGTACGGTCCTACATTACACACCTTATGACATGTTAGGCAATTTTACTGGATGGTGGTGGTGTGTGGAGCTCCATTAAATATGCTTCACACATTCTGATACCAGATCGCAAGTTAGTATATACGAAACACGCTGGGTCGCAATATTGTGATTCACAAATATGCCAGATCGCAATTTTATGAAACAAACATGCCAGACGGCAAACTTATGAATCAAATACTGTGTATCACAGATCGCAGGTCTGTTGGAGCTTTCGCCTTCACTTCAATCACATTTTCGTCTTTGGCAGCTTGTTTCGCATAATTCAGTGACAGACAATACTATGGCTCCACATCCTCTTCATAGGACTACTTCGAGGCTAACACCACGTTCTGTTATTAATCAGCTGCTGCAACTCAAGACTGAGATGACAGTTTTTATGCCGCGTAAACGTGAAAACAGAATAAATGTCCGACTCACCCAACGTCCGTTCTGTGCAGCTGGGAATGCACAAGTAGCCACAGGTGCTTTTGGTTTTGTCTGGACTCTGGATGCCGCTTGCACCCCGCCTCCCCCCACAACGCACCACCCCCAACCCCGCCCCTACCCCTCGTGTTGCCAACTCAGGGACCCAATTTATATTACCCTCAACACTAAAAATTTTATATCTACGTTAATCCTCATTCATACAAACTCCTCTCGTGCTTATAAACACGATCGCATCAAAGCAATGCATCAATAATATTTTCGCAAAATTGTAATCTCTACCTAGATTACAATCGACAACAGAAGAATGCTTAGATTAATGTCTATGGCTGAAAGGTGGCCAAGAGAGAGAGAGAAGGGGGGGAAGGGAGGAAAGACGTGCACTGCAGGCTACTTAATACATGAGTACAAAGACAAACACTGATAGAAATATATATATATATATATATATATATATATATATATATATATATATATATATATATATATATATATATATATATATATATATATATATATATATACAGTATATCAAGGTTTATCAACACACACACACACTTGTCCCGGGGTCACACACACACACACACCACACAATAGATCACACAACACTTGTCCAGGGGTCCTCGCCCTCCACACCCCCTCTGACAGTAATGTGTCCTCCCCACCCCCACGTTTAAACCCGCTGTTCAAAGGGCAGATTAAGCCTGCAAAGACGACAAGGGTGTTTACAGCAGGCAGTCATCTTTGCAAATGCCTAATCTTCAAGAACAGCGGGTCTCAACGGGAGGGGAGGGGAGGGAAAAACACCCTGTAATTTTCCGAGGGGGTACAGAGCAAGGACCACGCGGAGAGAGGATGAATGGTTTTATGTGTGTGTGTGTGTGTGTGTGTGTGTGTGTGTGTGTGTGTGTGTGTGTGTGTGTGTGTGTGTGTCCTGATAAAATTTTGATATAAACTTATTCTTTATTGTCTCTATCAGCCTCGGAAGCAAGTTTGTCACTGTACCGTACCCGTGTGACAAGAAGCCTAGTGGATCTCTCTCTGGCCGTATCGAAATAACCAGATACAGGAAGATGGATCACATCCATGTTCTCCAGAGCTTGAATACCAAACACACACACACACACTAAATCATGCTTGCTTTCTTCCCATCAATACCCAAGTGTGGCCTACCGTTTTTCAATACACTATTAACAACTTTCAAACAGCACGAATTTCAAAAGGCAACCGTCAGTCAGTTCCACACGTCACAACTCCCGATCTCACTCACCCATATCCAAACTAAACCTGTATTATTTTCCCATACATAAAGCAAACACTAATGATAAGTCTGCAACTTTGGAACTGTCTCCCTCTCTGTATTTTCTATTTCCTATGATCTAATGTCTTTCAAACGCAGTGTGTCCAGGCATCTCGAAATGAACATACGGTACCGGTATCTTGAATTAGGCTTTTTTTTTTTTTTCTTCTTGAAAGGATCGGTTTGAGGGCTCCTGGCCTTTGGTTCCTTCTTCCTTGCATTAAAATAAAGGATGTTAATTACATTTTTTTTAATACCATACAGAGAAATTGCTGAGATATGAAAAGGGGATTCTGAACACATTTATGACTGGTGTTTACGACTGTAATATAACTCACGGCAGATTCGTCGCCTTTAGTGTTTATGACGACTATAATTTTAAAAGGGTGTAGGTGTTTATACTTGAAAATTGTACAGGTGTTACTTATACTTGCTACTGTAAATATGGCATACCCGGTATTTTATGAACACGTAGCAGCGTTTTATGACCTAGTGCTGTGGCGTTTTTTTTTTTTTTTTTTAATGCGGTAACATCTTTTGGAGTGGCCTGGTCAGTCAGTCACCCCCTAAGGAATTTCTGACCCTGCTTCACTCCCATAATGCCCCATATTAAGGCCCCAATGGTCCCATATCTATCCATGCCTTCTGTACCTGCCATAGTTTTACACTTGCTTTAATATCGCAAGAAAGAGAGAGAGAGAGAGAGAGATTGATACTATGGTGCCTGTGTGCTAGTATTACACGTTTTACACATGCGGTGTTGGCAATTTTCACAGACATCGTTAACCCTCGTACACACCAAGATACAAAATCGCACAACATGGTCTCTGGACTGTCTGGCATCTGTCTCAGAAAAATCTAAATTTGTCTGGCAACAGTCGCTAGACACTGTCTCTGGGTCACGTACACACCGAGATACTTTACCCAGCAAAAGTCGCGCGACAATGTCACTAAACGGTTGCGCGACTGTCTCAGGAAAGTCTAAATCTGTCGCTGGACAGTCACGCCACAGTCCAGAGATAAGATTTCGGCTGTATCTTGTCCCCCACTAGATATGGAAGACAAGATACAAGTTGCTCGGTGCGGAGGGATTTGGCAACGGATGGCTTTTTTTTTTTTTTTTTAGTTCCAATTAAAAATGCAGGCCTCCTGCTATGAGGAGTCAGTATTCACATATTTTTACATTATTTATGCCTAACAGTTGTACATACATTGAATAATTATATGTATATGGTTCTCTCCTCAATAATCAGAGTATATTTATACACTCTAATTTTGCATAAAAGTTATACATCATCGCTGAAAGATTATACTGTACGTATACGGGTCTGTACTAATAATAATTACGGTATATTTACACGTTGAAAAATTATGTGTGCGTACATGGTTCTCTTGTGATTCCACTATTGGTTTTGGCAATTACTCATATATATATATATATATATATATATATATATATATATATATATATATATATATATATATATCACTTCTCGAGTTTAAGTTGATTGTAAAGATATTTCAACATTCACGTGGTGGATGGTTCAATCACGGACGCGCTACAAAGTCGCTGGACTCTCTCGATTGTCTAGCAACAGTCCAGCGAGAAAGTAGCAGAAATGTCTAGCGACCGTCTCGCAAGTCTCTAGACAATCCAGAGACAAAGTTGCCTCGTCTCCAGTGTGTCTCTGGACTGTAGCCCATCTGCATGTGGATTGTCTCGCAACAGTTGAGATACACAGCCGTTCGACTGTCTCTAGACTTTGTATCTTGGTGTGTGCAAGGCTTAGACTTGCCCTCAAAAGATGTCAACGTTGCTAAACACAAACATCTCCATAAACTTAAAATGCTAGATAACTACGAAGAGTTTGAAAAAAAAAAAAAAATGCTCTCAAAAGGGTTACCTACGAGATGAAACCATTGTAACCCCACAAAAAATAAATACAGTAGATAAATAATCCATAAGGAAGTTTTTCCACTTGAACCACGATGAATATCAGAGCTTGCTACAAAACTGATACATAACTAAAAAAAAAAAAAAAAAAACTGGTACAAATTGCTACAGAACTACAATGTAACCTGTAAATTTTTTACATAACTCCCCCCCCCCAAAAAAAAAGGGCTACAAAACTGCTAACCTAGTATTCCCAAACACACAAGGTGCATGGGTGAACGGCCCTGAAGAGTTATATAGTACAAATTTTTGTATGTACTCCACCCTCACGATTGGTTGGCTTGTGTGTGATCCGCTGTGGAGAAACACCCCGCCCTCTAGCACCAATGGGCTATGAACTAAGGCTTGTGATCGTATGTACGGCGTAACACATTCCATCCTTACCGACATGATGATGATGGGCATTAAGCATAAGCCTTCTTCCTCTTGCACCTTACATCAGCTCATCTCCCCCTCATACCTTCCACATCATCACCTCCACTTCCCCTCCAACACCCCTCCACCACACCATCCCTTTCCACCTTCCCTTCCACATCACTTCCCCGCACCCACCACCACATCGCCTCTCCCTTCACCACACCGCTTCCATTTCACACCACACCGCCACTCCTCCAACAAACTACCTTTCCCTCCACCACACCACCTCCCCCTCCACACCACACCGCCTCCACTTCACACCTCATCACCTCTCCTCCAACACACTACCTACTCCTCCACCACACCATCCTACTACCTCCACCACCTCTAGAAAAGGTTGTAGATATTAAATACATAAAATGAATAAACATCGTAGCTAAAGAAGGGATTCTGGAGTAACAGACAAAATAATTCGTTGTGATGTGTATCAGTTTATAATTATTTACTCCACTACAGGACCTTTCTCATCGGGCAGTGTGACACCTGGGATTATCTCTTACCCACGCTGGCGAAGTACGAACGGGGAAGGACTATCTGTAGGAAGAGTGGTGTATGTTGGTGTCAGAATCGTTTTTTTTTTTTTTTTTTCCTTAGAGGCAACAATCTTACGGGCTTCTGGCCTTTGGTTCATTCTTCCTTGCTTAAAAAAAAAAAAAAAAAATACCACCAACATTGTGCCAACGTATGAAATCATGTAAAAAATATACTATACTCTTTTCACGCAACTTGATCTAAATTCTCTTTCTTTTTCGGTTTATTTCACGCAGCTGAGTGACTGAAAAGCGCAATACTACAGCTCTGCAAGTCTATAGCCTTTCCACAGCACTTCTTCGCGACTAGCTTTATAGAGTTACTTTTGTTACACCTTACCAGTCGAGAGAAGCCATTTTTAAGCCAAGTTAGAGCGGCTAGAGCCTGTACCACCGTCCACTTCAAATGTCCAACAGTGAGTGGGTTTGAATCTCGGACTCTGAATAACATCAAGAGGCAAGTATAGTCGGCATCAAAAGTCTCTTCTCCCTTCATATTTTTCTGCCCATGGACTTTGAAAATAGTTTTGTTAATCAGCACCAACTGACACCGATATTTTTTTTTTTTTTTTTTTTTTTTTTTTTAAGCTACAGATCAGTGTCGTCATTGCCGGTTGCTACGGATTCACTACTCTGATTTTCAACGTTCATGGGGTGAAAAACAAGAAAGGCGATCGGCGTTTTGATGCCGACTCTACCTACCAGTGCGAGGTGTTGCCAAATCTACGCCGAAAAGAGAACACGATTCATTAGTTCACCGTAGCCTCTCCGACCTGAGGACTTTATCAGCTTATTCCTGCTGCTTTCAGACTATCTTGCTAGACCTAAGAACTGCATAACGTTTGGTAATCTGTTGGAGTTTCGTGATATTAGATATAAGCCTAGAGTACAACCACTATTATTTATGTAAAACCTTACCACACAGGCGCGGCGAATGCATTTTTTTTTTTTTTTTTTTTTTTTTACAATGTCACGATCACCAGAAAAGTAATTGTAGTACAGTAACAGACACAGTTATCTGGTTAATTAAATTACAAGTGTTGAGGAAAAATAAAGAATATATACCTATTTTGGTGCATTTATGGAAGCCGCCAGTTCGCCCGCAGCAGCTTGAGCACCGACGATCCTGGTTACGGGACGCATCAATGCATCAATCGATAAAATGATGGGAAACCTAACGATCCAACCTAACCTATCATAACTAAGGGACTTCGTCCCCCAGACCCCCTTGATTGTAACCACCTAGGACTGCCACAACCTAGCCTAGACAGCCCTCGAAGCTATCAGGACAAATCCAAATCATTCATAACTTGCTAAACCTAATCTCGAAATCTAACCTATTCTAACCTAATCAATCCTAACATAAACAACCTAACAATTCTAATTATCCAAACCTAACATATCGGCAAAAGAATCTGAAATTACGCCAAAAGGCGTGCTTCTGGAGTTTGGCAGCTCGTTTGGCTCTTGGCGGTACCTTCGTCGGGGTCACGGTATATGTGATAAAAATACGGTCTTTACGTACTTCACAGGTAAACCTTAATAAATACCCAGCACCTATGGGCATCTACTCAGTGAAGTATAACATGTAACCTGTGAAAGACTAATATCCATAGGAAATGTGGAAAGGCCGCGCCCGGATGGCAAAGGATGAATTACTGAAAGACAATATCTTGTTTTGCCCTACACAAGCCACGAAGTACATCACGCCTTTCATTCCACGGACAATAGCACAAGGGGAGACAAAGATTTCGTCCTTGAAAATTATCCAAAAACAGAAATTAATATCCTTTCTTGTGCAACTGATCTCGAATTTCTCGCGAACTCTGCTGAGATGTCCGTCGCTGCATCTTTCAACTGTCCCCCACACCCAACAACTAACCCCAAAACAGCAACCAAAAACAAAAATTATCCAGCAGCTTCCATCATCCCGTGGTGCGTAGAGGTAACACAAACACCGCGGGATAACCTAAGAGTACAAAGTATTCCCGTAAGGATGGAGAACGATAATGAACAAGCACTAACGAACGAAAGGTAGAGGGAATGAGCGGCCGATCTGGCGAGCATTATCGAACCTAAACGAGCTTATCTGAATATTTGAATGAGCGCCGGAACATCTCTTCCTTCAATAGCCCATGCTTGACTACATCCCTGCTCATGCAACCGCCTTCTCTTAATATTCTTACTAACTGCAACGGGAATATTGAGGCTCCTGAGGTCTCGTGACATTAATGCTCCCGGGCGCATCTGCGATCATATACGCGGACGTTCGTGAATGCTTTTTTCGGCAGTGTTTGTTCGTTCAAGTGTAAATCCACCCACAGAAAAAGACCATGTTCACCAATTCGAAGAGTAATATAAGCCCGTTCACGTTCGATTATGCTCGCCATATCGGCCCCGCAACTCTACCTACATTCGTTAGTGTTCATGTTCGTTCGCCAAGTGTAACTATCCTCACACTCCTTTTTCTTACATTCTACACCCCAAGACGAGGGTTTTGGGTAGAGTTCCGGACATCAGTGACTAATGGCAGCCTACACTTACCAACAACTTGGTGACTACACCGGGTCTGACTCTGATCGCATGAAGTGGCTGTTTCTTTATATATTTACCCAAGGTCCAGGGAAATGGAGATGTGATAGGTCAAAGTGTTTATCCATTTTTCATAATGTATCATCTGAATTCCGTCCATACAAATCTACTCCACTCCCTTGCCCACAAACCAAATATCGGTACACATGTACCTACGACCACGTAATGCAGGGTTCATAAAATAAAAACATGTAACAGATATTAAACAATGATTTCCTTTAATATTATAATTCATCCCGGTAGGCTGTCCTAAAAAAAAAAATAAAAAATCCAAATAAGCCCCCCTCCCTCCCCCCAGCAGCCAACATCACGCTAAAACGGCGTACCGGATGACCCTTAACTTGTAACCAACCTCCCTCTCCCACCACTACCCACCCTCACCAGACCTCTTCCATTTACCAGCCACCTCCTACCGCCAAACACCTGATCCCAGCGTTTACCGTGGGTAATTGTTAAAACCGGATCCACATTCCTCTGCAGTCTGACCGGCCTCCGTCACGTACGCCACACCACGCTTCCACAAGCCAACAAACTGAGAAATACTGTACCTACATTCTATTCTCTACTGATAATATGAGCAGAACACTATAGACGAAAGAACCAAATAAACAAATAATTGTGTAAATGGGGAAGGGGGGTATGGTTGGTAATGTGTAACAACTGGTCCGAAATACGAACAAAAATATAGTTGTCGATGCTGCCCTGGTTAAAATGCATACATACATAAGCAAACTGACATCTCTGGAGCATAACAAACCCGGAGAAAAACTATTTTTATACATTTCATGAAGAAAACGTAACTGCGCTACTCCTTACCTCACCGTCACCATGGCACCAACACCATCCACACACGTATGGCGCATCACCTCAGTCCTGTCCTCCAGCCTCCCATCCTCTCTATCGACACGCACTCACACACACAAATCGACGCCAGACATTAAGGGACGAATTTAAATACCCGCATGACGCCAAACAGTAAGGGTTGCAGTTAATTAACCACAGGACGATACATCACGCGGTATTACGCCACCCACAAAGACAGGAAAACATACACTGGCGGTCCTCCGGGATCTACACGCAGACCACCACGGGTCCCTACAAGTTGCCATTTTTTCATTTTCTTTTGCTTCACACACGATACATATAATTCAAACACTTCCATGTTAAGTTTATTATATGTAATTATCTGCAGGGGGTATTAATATAGAGACTGAATACCGAAGAAATGACTGATTACGACGTTATTTTGAAGGGCTACTAAAATTGACTACTTGACATCTTTGTGGACCGGCTGGTTTGACTGCAGAGAACTTCAAATTTCACGGAGCGTAATTTCGACGAGATAAACATAAGTACTCTAGTCAAAGCCAGCTAATTAATATTTTAACCACATGGAATATGACAAATAGAAGGGTGAATTAGTTAAATGATGCAAGAATGAAGTGGATAGTGCCGATGTGAGATACCAGGCCATCACTTCACACACTACAGCTGCAAATCTTACCATACCAGCCTCCATCAACAAAATGCTCTTCGCACATTTCTTATAAATACTTAAATGCCGGGTGTATTTTTGGTATAGTGAGCTTAATTGCTAAGAATAGAGTATGATGAGTCAAAATACGTACGAGAATTGATGGCGTGAGGCTCGCATTCTCGTCGGTCTTAAAGCTCCTTAACACCTCTTCCTTACCAATTTTTTTTTTTTTTTGTCTCATATCGTTTTGTACGTTATTTGCAGAGTATGGTAACAGAATAATTCAAGCGAGTCCTAAACTAAATTCCTGTCGAATTTTAGCACCAAAAACAAATTACTCCTACTCTTTTTCTCAATGGGTAAATTCTCCCTCAAGTAACTTAGAAATAATTGCACTTTGCTGGTGACTTTTTTCTATTTTTTCTTGTTATCTCCACACGATTTTCTTCAACTCAAGGGTCACCTTTCTAATAGGATGGGTTAGTTACAGCGACCCATGTACCCATATACCCTCACCTCATATCTACACCCTACACCCCCACGTCACATCTACACCCTCACCCCATGTCTGCACCCAACCCCCTCACCCCACACCCACACCCTCATCCTATGCCTACACCCTCACCCCATGTCTGCATCTAACCCCCTCATCCCATACATACACCCTACACCCCCACCCCACATCTACACCCTACACCCTCACCCCATGTCTGCACCCAACCCCCTCACCCCATGTCTACACCCAACCCCCTCACCCCATACCTACACCTTACACCCCCACTCCATACCTACACCCTCACCTCATGTCTGCACCCAATCCCTTCACCCCATACCTACACCCTACCTCACCCCATACCTACACCCTCATCACATGCCCACACTCTACACCCTCACTCCACACCTACACCAAACACTTTCACCCCATACATGGCCACTGTATGGTACTTCTTTGTCCTCCTGCACCCTTCCTGCTTGGCCTTCCCAGACTGCGTTCCTAAGAGTATTGTGGCTTGTACTGAATGGTAAATAAAATCACCATCATCATCATCTAATCCTATGTTGCCCCTTGAGAAGCGTAGGAGTCCCGAGCTAAGCAAGTTGGTCCCGACATTTAAGATGAGAGTGACCAGCCTCTCATCCGAGTGGCATTACGTGCACAATAAACCCCAACCACCTCATGGACATAATCCGATTGGAGCGCCTTAATTACCCACTAAACCACTAGGCGTCAAAATTTGGATTTATGGTTACCACCCGGCGTAGTAAATGGTTTCCTGGTGTACAGGAAACCATTTGGCTTGTCACTCAATGTAGAGTCACCCGCAGACAGAAGGAAGAGGGAAGAAAGAAAATAAAGAAGAGGAAGGAACGAAAGACAAGAAGGAAGGGAGAAAAGGGCAGGCACCTGAGAGTAACACTACACCGAGTGAGTGGATGGTGGGCGCCCCCACCTACCACACTGTAACTGAATGCATGAAAACAGCTGGACTTCATTAACCCTGTCACTACGAAACCTCTTCCAAACCGAATAAATTCTACTTGCTTAAGAGAAAATATATTAAAACAGACCAAAGCAGCTATACTGTACAGTATACCATGTTTTTAAATGTACAAGATGGCGGGAACGACTGATCAGTACAATAATGAATAGCAGACCTTGAAATGAAGAGTACAGTTGCAAACGGTAATAAATCTCCACTTTTCGGTCAACAATGGAGCTCTTATATATTTTCCTTAAAAATCTCTCAGCTCTGGACCTTGCATCACTGTTTTGAAAATTGGTGATCGATGTCTTGTCGTACTGTTAAGAAAGTGGATCAGTATTTTGTCCGCAACTGTACACGGTGGCAGCAGACCATGTGAAAATGAATTATAGTGTTATTTACAGGGCGTGCACTTTAAAGACAAGTAATAGATCTTGTTACGACAGACCGTCTGAGATAAGAGACGGTTATTAAAACAGATCACTTTGAGGATAAACAACAGGACGATGTTATAAAGACAGACCTCTAAGGATTAATAGACAGCATTATGAGAACTCAAAGGATAGGGTGTTATGAAGAAAATAAGGATAAACATTAGGCTGTTATTAAAAGACATAATTCTGAGGATAAATAATAGACGGTGTTATTAAAAGACATGTAATACATAGTTGTGACAAACTGTGGGTAGTGTAGCCGTAACGGGACTAACTGATACGGCTGGGCGGGCTGTTAACTGCCACGCCGCCGCTGCGCTAGTGAGCAAGGGCAGGGCCGCGCCGCACCGAGCTGCCCGGCCCCGCGGGGTGAGGGGCGGGGCGGGGCGGGGCGAGGCGGCGCGGGGAACCAAACAGTCTCGTCCACACTCACAAGAATGTAGACAATATAACCACTTAGAAGAAACCACGTTAATAATACTCGGAGCGTCAGTCCCTCTGGCTTGCCGCCCACACTCATGGTGTCTTCACTCCTCATACCTCATACTCCATGCCTCATACCACACACTTCATACCTCATACCACACACTTCATGCCTCACGCTTCATACCTCACACTCATTCACACTTCACATTTCACTATACCCAATCTCTCTCTCTCTCTCTCTGACACACACACACACACACACACACACGATACATCTATATTCCTCATCATCACCATCACCAAGTCTCTTCTCATCACTCCCATACTCACCCTCACCCACACCTACACCCTCACCCCCACACCTACACCCTGACCCCTCACCTACACCCTGACCCCTCACCTACACCCTCACCCCAAGCCTATACCCACCCACATCCTGACCCCACACCTACACCCTCACCCCATACCTACACCCTGACCCCCATACCTACACCCTCTCCCCAAGCCTATACCCTGACCCCCAAACCTACACCCTCACCCCATACCTACACCCTGACTCCATACTTACACCTTCACCCCATACCTACACCTTCACCCTCACCCCCATACCTACGCCTTCACTCCCACAGCCACACCCTCAACCCCAAACCTACACCTCACCCACAGCCACACCCTCAACCCAATTCCTTCGTCTCATCCACACACCTACACTCACCCAACACACAGTCACCCCACACTCACACCCCCATATCTATAGTCTCACCCCAAACCTACGCCCTCATCACTCATCCTCACCCCAACTCTTGCATCCTCTGCTCCAAAATCACATCGTCTACCCCACACCCACACTTACACCCTCACCCCCACACCCTCACCACCACACCTACACCCACACCCACATCTACACCCCCACACCCACACTACCACCCACAGCACCACACCCACACCACCACAACCACACTTTCACCA
Organism: Coenobita brevimanus; assembly: GCF_032717465.1. Taxonomy (NCBI): domain Eukaryota; kingdom Metazoa; phylum Arthropoda; class Malacostraca; order Decapoda; family Coenobitidae; genus Coenobita; species Coenobita brevimanus. The sequence continues at coordinate 1,897,019 of NC_136974.1, read as the reverse complement.
CAATCCCAACAACACCCAAGGGAAAAATTATTGCTGTGTCGAAGGGTCAGTGAGTCGCCTTTTTGTTAAGTTCTATAAGTTAAATATGATCAAGAAGGGGGCGTTGCTGTGGTTGTGGTGGTGTGGTATGGTGAAGTGGTGTGGTGATATGGTGTGTAAGGTGTGGTGTAAGGTGTGTTTTTTGTTACGTGCGCCTCCGTATGTTTGCCTAGTCTAAGTGCGTTCTTTGTGGTGTGGTGTGGTATGGTGGTGTGGAATGTGTATAATGAGGTATGTGTTTTGTGTTTGGGTGTGTTTTTTAAAAGCTTTCGTTGTTGCAGATGTGGTGAAATCGTTCTGTGCTGTGGTGTTTTGTGTGCATTAGTAGAACTTAAAAGATTTCGTTGTGGTTGTGGCATGCTGGTCAAGACTGGTTGTGTGTGTGTGTGGTGCGAGAGGGAAATAATGATGCCTAGTGTGAAAAGGAAGTGTGAGAATTTTATCGCACGTCAGTATTATGAAAGTGTTACTCTGTGTCGCATGCTGCAAGTGTGGTTTTGGGTGATTTGGCCTGATGCAGTGATAGTGTATACATGTTGTAGCGATGGTCTGGTTCCATGGTACAATTTCCCAGTTTTTATGTGGCTGGTGTGATGTGGAGGGTGATGGTGTGATGGTGTGGGTCGCATCTTTGTGATATTGTGATGTGAAGGCTATTGGTGTGAAGTGGTGTGGTGAGACGTATAAGAGTGGTGGGGTGTGGTGAGGCGTATAAGAAAGGTGTGGTGAGGCATATAAGAGTGGCGTGGTGTGGTGAGGCATGTAAGAGTGGTGTGGTGTGGTGAAGCGTATGAGTGGTGTGGTGAGTCGTATAAGAGTGGTGTGGTGAGGCGTATAAGAGTGGTGTGGTGAGGCGTATAAGAGTGGTGTGGCGAGGCATATAAGAATGGTGTGGTGAGGCATATGAGTGGTGTGGTGAGGCATATAACAGTGGTGTGGTGAGGCATATAAGAATGGTGTGGTGAGGCATATGAGTGGTGTGGTGTGGTGAGGCATATGAGTGGTGTGGTGTGGTGAGGCATGTAAGAGTGATGTGGTGTGGTGAAGCATGGAAGAGTGGTGTGATGATGCATGTAAGAGTGGTGCTGTGTGGTGTGGTAGTTCTGAATAGCAGTAATTATACTGTGCTGTATTGACGGAATGGTGCTTTAGGTTGCGGCAGTGACAGTTCATGATGGTGGTGTCCACATGGCTGTAGTGGTGGTGGTGTTCGGATGTTGTGTAGCAGTAATTGTGTCCATGATGCAATGTGATGGTGATATACTGTGGTGGTAGCAGGGTGTACTGTAGTGGTGAGGGCCGCCAGTGGGTGCAGCTTGATCAGATATCACACATCTCATTCTCACTCTCTGGTTGTGCTCCGCTAGAGACCAGTCTTGACTAAACAACAATGCCAACAACACATTGTAACTAATAAGTATTTATATTACTGTTTGATCAGAAATTCTAAAACCTAGAGAATTCTTAGCAAGCAATTCTTTCCTCTTTTGTAAAGCATCATGGAAATTATGCATATTTCAAGTAAAATAACTTGATGAGTCTTAGTGACGCCGCCACTCCGCTGCGGCCACGACGGTGCTGGTACGTTGTACCTCACTGTACTCTCAGTACACTGTAACAAGGTTCACTCAATCACTCAGAGCAGTACACTCGCAATCCCTCCACACACGATCAGTACACTCAAAAACTTTCGGTACACTCGGTGACTGTCATTAAATTTCCAGCACATACAGAGGCTAATATTAATCTCATGTAACATCATCTTGCACCACCACATCCTAAAACACTCTGTACTTCAGTATATTTGTCATAACAGTAGGTGTCAGTATAGCAGCAGTACACTTGTGTCTGATGAGGTTCACTACCAAGAGGGTGGTGGTGCACTGAGCTCAACATCCTGGAGGTCCACTGTACCACACTCAGTACCAGGGTGTCTCTGTTGCTGTACCGCCTGCCACCTGCACCAGCACACCGTCACAGCACCGTGCTCCCGGTACAGGTGCAGCACACGGGGCGGTACAGCCGTGGCACAGCTCGGGGTGGTGGCAGAGGGCGAGGCAGCACCAGCGGGACTAAGGATACTTGAGCGACGGCTGGTCGGCTAACACTAGTTGTGGCACTTGTTGGCTGTCCGTCAGTCCCAGCAGCACTACGACTATCACATGGTGGCTGCAGCCACCTCGTGTGTGTATTGCATAGTTTATGTGTATAAACCATGAAGTCACGCCCCCGCAGGCCGGCCCAGCGCCCCTCGTTCTGGGGTGTGGGGCGTTGGGCAGGGTGGGGTGGGGCGGGGCGGGGCGGCGCGGGGCGGCTAGACTACAGCAACAAACAAGAACAAGCAGGCAAGCGTAACGGAGTGAGTTGTGCCGCGGCGCCCCGGGTGGTCAGCTGCTGCTGCACCTCGGGTTGGGCAGTGACTCGTTCGGAAGGCTGCTGCAGGCTGCTGCAGGCCACCACACAGGCGCGGGCTGCCACACCACACAGGCTGCCGCACCATAGGAGGCTGTTACTAGTGCAGGCTGTCAGTAGTGTAGGATGCCATTAGTGCAGACTGCCACCAATGCACACCACTATACCAGTGTAGGCTACCATAAATACAGGCGGCCTTATCAACAGGCTACGTCACTAGTGTAGGATGTCAACGGTAAAGTCTGATACACTAGTGTCGGTTGTCACCACTGAAAGGTTGCCACACCAGTACAGAGTGCCACACTAGTGGAAGCTTCCACCAGTTAGAGTACCTAACTAGTGAGGGCTGTAACCAGTACAGGCTGCCACACCAGTACAGGAGTGTTGGCTGTCACTAGTACAAGCAGTAACACTGTTCACTCCCACTAGTGCAGGCTACCTCTAGAACAGGTAGCCACTAGTGCAGGTTGCCACACAGTAAGCTACCACACTAGAGCAGGCTGCCACCAATGCAAGCTGCAACTAATGCAGGCTGCCACCAGAACAGGCTACAGTGAGAGCAGGCTTCCACCCTAGCGCAGGTCGCTGCCTGGAGAGCTGTAGCCTGATCTATGCCCGGACCTGCTGGCTGACCTACTGCCACCGGACCTGCTGGTGGACCTGCTGGTGGGGCGGCTGGTGGTCCTGGGGCCCTGCCGGCTGGGGGGGCGGCTGCTGGGTCGGCTTGGGGGGCGACTGCTGGAGTGGACAGTTTCGGGCTTGGTGTCCAGCCTGTGAGCAGGGCAGTCGACCGCATGCCGCATTGGGGGCTGAATCTCATACATGGCCTGTGCCACTGCACTGGGACTGCGCAGGTCGCCACGTTCGACCACTGCCGCCGCTGCCGTGAGAGGTAGGTGTTCAGGGCGCGGGGACCAGATACTGGCCATGAAGGCGCGGGGGGGTGGGGGGGCTGTCATCTGGTCCAGGTCAGGCGGCGGCGGCGGTGGCCAGTCCTTGCCGTCCAGCGCCTCCTGGCTGGCCCGCAGACGAGTGGGCGTAACACCATGTGGGCCACGAACAGGTGAGGGCGGTGGCTCTGGTGACCAGGAGGGCTCATGGCTGCGGGGTCTGATATTCTGCCACGCGGGAGGATGCTCCGGCGCCACACGCACCGGAGAGGGCTCACGCCGCCTGCCCTGTGGCGGCCATGAGCCCTGGGCGTTTCCTCACATGCGCGTGGCAGCCTCTAGTCATACAGGCGGCTCGGAGGGGTGGGGCAGAGTCTGGGCGATGACAGACTGACGGCTGCTGGCGCTGGAGTCTGGCTGGCTGGAAGCCTGGCTGGAGGCCCGGGAGCTGCTCACGCCACTCTCCGCCCTGCTGCTGCCACCACATGAGTTGCTGGCATCACTGCCGTGCCGCCCCAGCACCCCGCCTGCATCGCTTCTGTCAGAGGGCGCTGTGGGCGCTGCAGGAAAAGTTATTACTGTAAAACCAGGATAGTACTGTGCTTTGCTTAATAATTTTTATCACAGACCTCACCACAGCATACAATATACACAGATCACTTTAAAACTGATTATTATTCATGATTACAGAACTAGGAAAAATGTGTCAATTTAAATATCAACTTGTTAGTGCCAGTGCTTTGCTAATTTTAGTGAATTAATAATTTAGTAGCATATTTAAGCATGATAACTTAAAAAAGAGGAACTTTTATTATACACAGCATTGAGGAATGTTTTAATGCACCACAGTATTGTTAATAAATTGCAACCAACTGGTATCAGTAAACCGATTCTTTCTCAGTGGAAATTTAACTATATGAGTAAATAATGAACAAAGTTTAAGATAATACTTTTCTGCTAAGATGTGAGGCTGCACTAACCTTCATGTGGGTCACCTGCTGCTGTGGACTCGTACTGGTGTCCTGAAAATGCAGATCACACACACCCTTGCACTCTCCACTCACACTACACAGACACTTTAACTGGGTGTAAACTTGCAAGAAAAATTTACATGCAGGTGTTTCAGAGGGATGGCTGAGTACGTGCAGGATAATGTGGGTAATAAGGCAAGGGTCGGGTATTCCAAACATTGCTCACTTTCCAGCCATGTTATAAAAACTAAGACTATGAAGGTAAAAGCAAGGCCCAAAGTTTTTGGTCAATTAATAATTGAAACATGGGGTTCAGATGTGGTGGTGCCACTCTGCCTCACTGCAGACTATAATGTGCAACTTGGAATGCAACCTAACCACACCTTATGTCCAAGTTTCCATATATGACCATTAAGTACTTTGGGGTTACACATACCTTCACCTTTCACTTTTAACAACATGGCCAAGCGTCTTTACATTTCCACCACGAAGCTCCACTGCTGCTTCTAATGGACAGCACAAATTTTCAATATGCTGAGGAAACAGCAACACTACACGAGGGAAATTGGTGTGGGATACTGAAGCCAGGAAGGTGACAACAAACGAAGCCTTTTCCAACACCAACTTTAGAAACCTTTGCTTCTACTTGTCTATTTATAATCTACATTTTCATTCCACTCTTTTAACGACACTGAACATCATATGCTTACCTAAAATGAGTGATCTGTGTTTATCATTAATTTAATACCCATGCTATCATTAAATAATTATCAAGCTTCTACATAAAAAAGCACAAGAGAACATGTCAACTAATTTCTGACACTAAAATTTTACATTTTATTCTTTTTACCCTTTTTTGTTAAATATGACACTTAGTGATCTAACTTTTTTTTCAATTACATAAGGCTTTTAAGTCATTTCTTAAAATGAATGCTTTGCCCAATGGGCAAAATGCACTGCAAACATATATACACAACAAATCTTAAAGTAATAATAATTAATACAAAAATAATAATAATAATGATAATAACAGTTATAACAATAATAATGTACAAAAGGAATGATGATATACAAACCAATAATAATGTACAAAAGGAATGATGATATACAAACCAATAATAAAGTAAACATTTATTGAAAATAATAATAATACTTTGGTCCCTCTACTAAAATTCATGAGTATAAAATGAGAAACAAAGATTGCTGATTTATGATAAAAATTGTAGGCTCTGTATAAACATAATATAACTAAGTAAAAGATATACTAGCATACTTCACAATAATACCAAGGTAACAAATTCATAAAATATGGACAGTAAAGCTATCACATACAAACAAGTGCAACACAAATTATGGCACATACTTATGGAGATTTAAGGAATATTATTCATAATACACATTACTAGTGCAATACTGCTACAGTGGTTGCATATTACCAGGAGTGGCACACAGTTTAGAAAAGAAAAATTATTGACTGACGAAAACAAAGCTGGCAAAGCAACAAAGGTTTATTGTCAGACCTGGAAAAAAAACTCATGTCTATATGATATGATTCAACCCACTGTTAACCATTTTCCTAACAAATTATTGACAACAAAATAATTGAATACATAACAGATGATAATAATAATAATAATTATTATAATAAACAATCGTATCATACCTCACGTAGTTTATACAGGCTCCAACATGTATGCATGCGTCAGCCTTGTTCACCTAATGGTGACTTTCCATACTGCTTGATCCTTGGCACTCTTCATATTTCAGTCCCCTGCCCCCAAGGTCACACTCAATGACCTTCTCCCAGTCTTCTTAGGTATGCCCCTTGCAGCCCTACCCTTGATATTCACACCTCTCCCACAGCACCCAATTGTAGTCTTCCATCCTCTCAACATGCCCAAACTATCTAAATCTACCCCTCCTCACCACAACATCATTACAATTCAGTCCCATTCTTCCCCTAAATAACAATAATAAAAATACTGCTTTCCCGATGCAATGTTCATTAAAGGACCTGAGCCAGCTTTTATGTCTCCACAACTATTATTATAAGGATTTTTTTCTCTCTAGCACAGCTAAAACAGCAGTGCTATGATGCAGTACCTACAGGACTTGGCAACCATACTTGGAAAGGCACTGAAGTGCATTGTTTGGTATAAAATACAGCATTTTGTCAAGCTTAGTATACTCACAGAAATACCAACAAAAAAAACTGAAACGAAATAAATAAGAGATGTCTATCTATCTATTGCCAGACGCCTCAATCCCGTCTGGGGTGGCCACAAACAAATCGCCTTCAAGTCGACCGGTCCCCCGCCATTTCACTGCCCTGCTCCCAACTCACACCCCCCTCTCTCATATACCTCTCCACCCCATCCCTCCATCTCATCCTCGGCCTCCCCCTCCCTCCACCTCACTCACATACACTCTCTTCGTCAGTCTTTCACCCTCCATCCTCTCCACAAGGCCAAACCACCTCAGTGGTTTCATAAATGTAAACTTAGTTTTGCACAATGTTCAGCACTCAACAGCTAAGCTAATGACGTTTGGCTGAAGCTTGTAATATCTACACCGTTCTACAAATCTGGCCAGCTGTCATGATGGTCTAGAAGCAAACTCAAAATGTGGTCGAAACCAATGATATATGAGTCAATACAATGAAGTCTAATAGGTACAGCTAAAACAATCACAGCCCATGAAAAACTATGGCATAATTGAGTAGTATTGTACACTTTGGATCTGCTGGAATTTGAAGTACTGTAATTTTAAAACTGCCTTTCTTCCTGTGAGTAGAGTCTCTCCATGTTGCTTGATCCCTGGCAGCTTCCCTATTTAGCCCCTTATCTCCGAGGTCAAACTCAATGACCTTCCCAGGTCTTTTTCTGTCACCTCTCGTTACCCTGCCCCCAACATTAACACTTCTCACTTTCGGCATCCAATTACCATCCCCCATCTTCTCCCAGTCATCAACACTGTCAAGCTCTTCTGTGCAAGAAATAATCTACCTTGGTGAAGTCTGAGCAAAGCCATATTGTCATTGGCACTGGAGACTAATACTTCTTCCTTTGCAATTTGTTTTGTATATTACACACTAATATTCCCTTCCATTACAGTTAGCCTTCCATATCTGCAGGGAATACACTACAAACCTGTCCCTGTTCAGGACTAGAGAAAAATCATTAAAGTAGTTGGTGTTTTTCCTAAATGACCCACACAGTTGTAATGTAATTATGACTGCCTGGAAACCTTTTGCAGTGCCAAAATACATCATCAAACATTAAAATCTGCTTGCTTAAACAGTATTTTAAGGTTTACTAACCTGCACATCTCCATGCCCACATATAACAAACCCACAATAAGAAGAACCAACTTTCACTTACAGCTTTTTAATATGAACTTTATCTGCATCACATCCATGATGATATTAAAGGTGCAATAAGCAAAGGAAACCACTGAGGAAGAAGAGTTGTGAATGCTCCTGAGCCAATGAGAATATGATCCAAAGAATGTTTTCAGAAAGCTTTATAAAGGTATCCCTTGCTTTATATTCAACAGAGATGTTGAGTTTAGAACTATGATCATTAATCTGGCACACCTGTGTCAATAGAACTGATATGGATTAAAATTACAATTGCAGATCCTTCTAATCCCACCCAAGTCATCAACAGCCCAAAACATTAAGTCTCATAATGACCCATTTCAGAGTATTCTAGATACTGGGATGTAAATGCCCCAAACTGTATCACACTGGGCATTTTTTATTCTTCGGGAGGACCTTGATCAAGTTAGGTTAAAGTTCAAGAAAATATCCGCAATCATCCTCGGAATGGAAACTTGGCATGAAGTGCTGAGATTGCTTTCAATACTTGAAATATCCAGCCAAGACCCATAACACTGATGCAAGCTGTCTGAAATCTGGCTCCCTTGCTTTTAGGAAATTGGTTACTCTCCAATTTTGGTTTATTACACTCGCTTACAAAACCCACAACATTGTAGTGCAAATGAAAGTGAACATTCACTATAATATTTTGCACCCTGTTTGGAGTAATTAATATTATACTGTTCTTTTTCTTAGAAATACTGTTTATCATCACTCTGATCATCCAATCACTGCCTGTTTGCCCTACTCTCCACTGGTGGCTTGTAATATTCACTTACAAGTTTGTATGCATAACCCAAGGTAATGAAGTGCTACTTACTGAATGCTTACACCTATGAATAGAATCCAATGACCTTGTATAGGTTTTTCACTTGATGGCAGATCCCCATGTGTTCTGATCTTGTACCGCACCCCCTCAATCCCCTAGCCCGGAGGTCTTCATGCAATGATTATCCAATAATTGCCAACAACGTGAGGAATATTTAGTTTCTTGAGGTGCCTTTCTTTTCTGTATATTATTAACATTCTGCTTGAACTGGATGGTTACACACTGGATCTGGTGAGTGTTTAAAAATTTGTATTTATTTAACCTATACTTTCTAAGCATTCTAGATGCTTGAATTCAAAATGAAATTGTACTAAAATAAAAGTTGCACAGCTATGCCACAAAAGAGGATATGCCCAGAAGCTGCCAAGCTGTGCCATCACCTAACAAGGGCTGAAGCTTTGAATGCAGTGTATTTTAAGAGAAACCTGCTACTATGCATCAAAGCCAATTTTTTTCATGATTCATACCTTCCATATGCTTCAAACTGACATTATACTTTGTGTTCTACTGTACTGTATTCTTACTAACAAAATCACGTGCTACTACCACAAAAGTAAAATGATAGTTACCCGATAAGCTCACTTACTGGTCTCCACATTTCAGTGCACGCCAACATTCTACTTTTGATAGTAACTACATTACAAGATATTGTACTTCTATTACAGTTCCTGGTAATCAACAGGTACAATTCCTAAATGTTAAACATATAGTTAAGTCAATGAAAGTTGGCAGCATGGCTAAAGAATATATATATATATATATATATATATATATATATATATATATATATTATAACCACACTGTGTGTGTGTGTGTATGTGTGTGTAAAACTCTGAGAAGAGTAAACTTGTACCTTTACCCTACACATGTGACACTGAGCCCAAGTTACGCATTAGCTATACCTGTACAACTACTGTAATCACCTTACGAATGGATTTTTTCATGACTCATCCCAAACATAAAATGATGAGATACCTGTACGGGAGAAATCTGAGTATCTTGCTTCACAGGCCAACAGATCTATCAAAGATGAGAATTAACAGCAGTGAAAAAAGAACAGTAATAAGAAATATAATGCAGAAAATTAAACATCTCATTTAGTACAAAGCTGGTCTTAAAAACAGTAAATTAATCTTAAGTAACCATATATAAAACAAGGCTGAAAAAATTAGGAAAAGAATACAGATAATTCCACGCTACAAGAAAAACAACTACAAATGTAAATAAGCCAACAAAAAGCTTTCAAGCAGTGCATACACACAGACAACTACACAGACATACTTTCTCTCTCTTGCTCTCTCTCACTTACACACACACACACACACACACACACACACTGAGCAAGGCGGCAACATCTCCTACATATACACAGCTAATTACTGTATATACACTGACAGAAATCAATGTGCATGAAGTGTTAGCACGCCAGGCAGAATGAGAGGAGAGACAAGTGAACAATGATAGAGGTAGTGATGGTGAGAATGAAATTTGAAATGCGATATGGGTAAAGAAAAAAGAGAGACAGACAGATACTTACTCATAGAGAGAGAGAGAGAGAGAGAGAGAGAGACAGACAGACAGACAGACAGAGAGAGCATTACAATGAAAGTGGCAGCCAGCGGAAGCAAATCTGTGCTTTCAAATACACAGCCACCCTGCTCTAGCCCACCCTGCCCTGCCCTGCCCTGCCTGGTAGATCAGATGGGCTTGGAAGGTGGTGCGGGGCAGGGGCGGGGCAGGGGCAGGGCGAGGAAGAAGCAGGGTGGGGGAAGGTGGAGGTAGGGTAACAAACAATCAAGCTGTTTGGAGTGCACATAGTTTTAACTCTTTCACTGCGATGGCTGAGTTATAATACTGTACGTTATTCCCACTAACAGCAGATAATATTATTCATCAGACTAAAGAGAAATCCAAGACTTTAGAGAATTTTAAACATTACATCTTTTACTAGGAAGGACAACTTGGAGTATTTCATTTTCATTATTTTTAACTAAAAATCCAACACAGTCAATGAGTTAACGTAGACAGCCCTGATGCCATAACCGGGGCTGAAGGTAAATATGGATGGGGCTATGAGGACAGGGCGAGGCAGGGCGGGGCGGGGCGAGGCAGGCTACAAGGGGCTCTTACACTGTTGCTGAGCACGTCCGGACAGTTCCCGGATGAGCGCCGCGTGCTCGGTCTCCAGAGGCTTGCCCAGCGTGTTAACACAATTGAAAGTGCTCCTGAAAGTACAGAGGCGAGAAAAAGATGGAGTCACGCAGTCCAGACACCAGCCACAATCCATACTATAGTCAAATGGTCCAAAAACACTCCAAATACCAGTCATATGGTCCAAACACAGTCCAAACACACCACACACCAGTCACACTCCAAAGTGTTCCTACTGTCCAAACTGTCCCTATACAGGCCATCTGGTCCAGAAAATCAAAATACCAGCATACAGTTCAAACAGTCCAAACACCAGTCATATGAACTAAAAAGTCCTAATACACCAGACATATGGTTCAGAGTCTAAACACATGTCCTATGATCGAAAAACACTCAAACCATCAGCCAGAACAGTTCAAATACAGTCCAGACACCAGTCACATACAGCTCACTAGAAACATGTGGTCCAAACACAATCAATATGGCCACCAGATGGCCAAAACAGAGTCCATAACAATGTCAGCACACAGTCCACACATCAGTCACAGTCCAAAAAAGGTTCCATATACTAAACCAGTCACAGTCAAAGTACCAGTTACAGTCTTTTTATATGACAGAGTTGCTGTATCAGTAACTCTGAGCAAGACTAAATTTCCTAAATCCACTGATATCACATGCATGCCCATACATATGCATACACACAAACATGACGCTCAAGCTGTCATGAACCATCTAAACATCCGAAAAAAATCAATCTATTGACGTTAACATCAAAGTCTGCTTTTTAATTAGATATCCACTCACCATCCCAAACACCCACACCATTTGCATTAAAACATGAGCAGGCATTGACACCTAGACACTGAAAACATACACAGGCAGTTAAAAACAAGACAGTATACATGTACAATCAAACGCACAGGGTATCTCCTCCAAACACACACACACACCCATGACAAAAACACACCAACACACACTGCTTTACATAATTCGGTCCACATAATAATTATTTCACCTCGGAACAGGGACAAACGTAACGAGCACCACAGAAAAAATATATATATACAAGCCAAGGAGGATTCACAACATGTCTCCACTTACAATAAGAAATAAAGTCACTGGGAAAGGGGAAAACAAAGTATTATAATTTGAAAAAACCTATAAATGAGTATATCACAATATTTGAAAATTAATATAAAAACATAACTTGACTTAAGGTTATTTATTATTACTACACTCTACAAGCTGTCACCATGTAAACGACACGAGTATAAAGTAAAATACAAAACAGGCACCTGGATAACCTCCACTGTACAAATTCTTAGGAAGAAATTACAAAAATATGATGTGCCAAACTGTAATATTAACCATCACTACCTTAGTTAACATGGAATATATGCTCGTATATTTTTCCTAGATCCTAACTATCCCTACTTATCTATTGACAAAATCAGGAAGACCTCAGTAAACTGCCGTATAATGTGAAAATACTGTCATGTATATTGCATTTTCCCATGTCAGGAAAGGAGCAGCTCTACTTCCCATATTGCACAAATAAGAATGAACGTCGTAAGGTTAGAGATGTGCCTCTTCTCTAATCTCCGTGGTTCCATTTGTGTCATTGTCTTTCTTCTTGTCTGTGGGTCTGGAATGTACAGGAAAAACAAAAATAAGGGGAGGAAATAAAAAAAAAATGCCATCTGGAATTAAACAAAGGAGAATATAAAAGCTGATAAATTACAGAATAATGGAATAAATCAAAGGAAAAGATAATGCCTAATTACATGAAGGCTTAATTGAAAATAAAAATGCTCTACAGGAAAAAAGATAAAACAAAATAAAGGCAGAATTTTAAAAATGAAGAAGCTGAACTGAATCAAGAGGGGAAACAGAATGCACAGTCCACTCACCTATACTGAATCACATTTTGAACATGATACGGCTTAGAATATAAATCATGACTGACAGAATCCAAGAAATGTTTACATGTTCCAATCCTTTTATATGAAATCCAGCACTAAAACCCCACTACATCTGGCCTCTGAGGGTAGTAAATGGGGCCAGCAAGCGACTACATCTGGCCTCTGAGGGTAGTAAATGGGGCCAGCAAGCGCATAAGAGACTCCTTCCATTTTGTACTGTGTGTTGCATGACCTGAAGTAGCATTGTGATAAGTGGGGGAAGTACTGTACTTTGGTAGGTGGGGGTAGTACTGTATTGTGGTAAGTGGGGGTTGTGCTATATTGTGTTAAGTGGGGATAGTACTGTATTGTGGTATGTGGTAGTAGTACTGTACTGTGATAAGTGAGGATGGTACTGTATTGTGGTAAGTGGTGGCAGTGTTGTGGTAACTGGGAGTTGCATTTTGTTAAGTGGAATTAGTTACAGGGGGTGGTGTACTGGGCTGAAAGGTAAAAAGGGGGAATTTGGGAAACAACTATTCTCATAAGATCCAGCATATTACATAGTTACAATGTGACATGTGGTAGGACTGGAAACCAAGCATTATAGGTGAGTGGAGTGTAACAATGAGTCAATAACAAACGTACAATGCAAAATAAATATTACTCAGAAAATAATGACAATTAATAGAAAAAGTCTGAACTAATCACTGCATAAACTTTTTAAAATAAGCTAAATTAACTGTGGAAAAAATTATCAAAATCCAACAAAATGATAAACCAATATGTAGTGCAAAGAGCTTGACCAAAAGCATGCAAAGAATCTAAAAGGCATTTCTGTTTGAATATAATAAAACTACCAACATAAACATCCAGCTCTGAGTGAAAAGTTGTGCAAACACCATAACTTGAGAATACACATACTGGAAAAATTTACGCATATAATCAGGGCAACACAAGTTATACAAAACTACATTAAATCAGAAGAAACAAAACAAATATTAATATACTGTACCAATCTTAAAAAAAAAAAAAAAAAAAAAAAGTAATATTAACTAGAAAACTGAAAAAAAATCTAGAGACACTAATATGATTACAACTTACACATACAATAATAATGACAAGTGGAATGAAGAAGAGAGGAATTAATATACTGTACATGGCAGCTGGCAAAGGAGAAATGAGGACACAGGGGGAAAGGGAAGAGACTGAAAATTATGGAGGTAATGGAGAGAAAAAGAGTGGTGGTGGAGGAAATGCGGAGAAATGAAAAAAAAAAAAAAGTGTGTGTGTGTGTGCAGGGGGGGGGGGGGGGGCTTCAAAGTGAGGAAGTGTTAACAAAGACAACAGCAAGGAAATGACAAAAGGTAAGGTTGATGAGTACTGGGAGTGACTGAGGGCTGAGAGAAAGAGACATCTGTGAAAGGCAGATAAGTGTGGGCCTAGAAAGGCTGGAAATGAGAGAGAGAGAGAGACAGACAGACAGACAGACAGACAGACAAAGAAACCACAGGAAAAGGAGGGAAGGGAGACAGGAATGAGGAAAACTGAAAGGATGGGAAAGAAAGGCAGGGAAGGATAAAGAATACAGAGAGGTGGGAAGGAGGGAGGAACCCACACAAAGAGGTATGCTTACAGAGAGAAGAGAGGACAACAGAGAGAGAAAAGAGGAGAAAGAGGACGGTATGGAAAGTGGGGAGAGATATCACAGTGTAAGGAGATGCAATTATGACAGGAGGAAGGTAAGCAGGCATGGAGAGAGAAGGGTTGTGAGAGATAAAGAGGGAAGCAAACTCGTGTGGTCTATTTTAGGTCAATCCCGTCACTTTCTCCAGTGCCTACACTCACCATGCTAACAAAAATAACCAACTAATAATGATTTAATTTATGCTAAGATAATGTACTTAACAAATTTTAATGTGCAGTACAATGTGATACTGAAATACAATAACTGTAATACATTAAAAAAAAAAAAAAAAAAAAAAAGTCACAGATACACTAAAATGGAAACAATAATGAAATCAGAAGCTCTACACATGAGAAAATAACTGCATGAGAAAACTATATTAATCATGATACTGATAGCAACACTTACCGTGCAAATCATCATCAAATATGAATCAAGGGAAAACAATTATAATGACAATAGCAAGAAGTCCTCTGTCAGCACCTCACCCTTTCAATGCAAGTAGTCAAATTGTAGTCAAATTGGATACTACTTCTTTTCCAGGAAGCTATGGTAAGTTGAGGTAAGGAAGGGTATGGTTATGTTGTGCTAGGTTAGAGTTACTAGTCAAAAAAAGAAAGAGGAACCATCGTCTGTGTGCAGTGCTGACGTGGCTTACTGTACTAAAATATGAAGCACTAACCAATTTCACCATCCTTAAAACCAACTAGTCAACACAAATACCTTTATGTCAGTCACTGGGTCAAATCCCTGAATGCTTAGAAGGCTTGCCAACACCTCTTCCTTAATGATATTGTTGCATATTGCACCTAGTTATTCTTCCATGATTTTATATATACTGTACTGATATATACCTATACCTATATATATATATATATATATATATATATATATATGCAATGCTGATGCATTTTCTTATTCATTCCTGAGACTGTAACTCCAGACTACAGTACTTCATTAAGCTTTGTAGGGATGGCTGGTTGTGATGGGATTAAAGGTCAGATCTTACCATTCCAGTTCACAAAGTCTAATCTATGGTACAAAAAATTGTTTAGAGTCAGGATGAATTACAAACAAGATACATAATCAGAGTGAAAGGTTGGTATCAACACAGCATTAATATCCACAAAAAATATTGTCCGTTAAGGTACCAATATGCAAAAATCAACTGGTAAGGAAGCAATGGTAGGAAGCCTCTTATACCCACCCACAAAAATACCCACCCACATCAAAACTCTGTTTACTAACTCCTGCCTACAATTACACCACAATAGCTGAGGTTAATACCTGAATTTAATAGCACTTACAGGTGAGACCCAAACTGCACAAAACTTTAGTTACTGACTGAAGACAAAATGAGTAATATCCATCAATCCCTACAAACATAACAAATTCCAGCTAAAAAATAAAAATAAATAAAAAATAAATCAAAATAAAAAATGCAGTAATTTATAACAGAGTGAGATCATCAAAATTATTACTCATTGCCTCACGTTTTCCATTAATCATCAGTATTATTAACTGTTCCCACTTATTTTCCATCAATTACTTTCATGTACAAAAACTTGAACTTGTTCATCTTGCCCTGACTAATCATTTCTCTTAGTTTTTACTTTACCTCTGTTGTGTATTTCTTAATGGCAAAAAAATGCTTAGGAATATCCCTGACATGATTATGCTTTCACTTCAGTTATTTTTAAGTAATTAACTGAATATTCTAACCTTCAAACATATAAATCTCCTTTTACTTTAGTTTGGTCTACAATTCCCATATCTCCATCTTGAATGCTCAGTTGTAACAAAGATTAACACTGGATTATGGGGCTATTTATGAAGAAGTGCTCTGGAGAGGATACAGAGCCATCGCACTGTCTTAATTCTGCTACTGAGCTATGTGAAATTAACCACAAAAGGATGAAAGTCTGCAGAAAGTTGAGATGAAAAAAATATAGACTCTCATGGCTTGTTTTTCTTTATGACTACCAATATTTTCCTCCATTCACTTACATAAGACTCAAACACTCCACCCAAACCAATCATGCCACCTTTCTGCCCTTCATATGTCTGCTGACTGGTTTTATTTGATTACCACTGCAGGACTAATATATTCCACATTTCATTCATTTGTGCTTACATTCTCATTGCTATGTGCCTACTAAAGATATACTTTGGCTACTAGCCTTGGCAGTAAAAAAGAAATACAATGACAAACTTTATCCTACAACTCATTCCTCTCAGTTTACTAGTATTTAATAACCAATTTTTAACAACTTTTATTTTATTTTACCAATCAAGCAATATCAATGCCTGTCACCTTATTTTTCAACAATAACAAGTTTTCAGCAACCAACTACCTAATATTTTAAAAAATAAACCATTTTTGCAAGCTAACTATCAATCATTAAATAATATCCATTTATTAGGATACTGTGTCTGCACTTAATAACATGTTGGCACAAAGGATCCTCTACAGGAATGATATGTACGGTTTAGTGGTTATTGAGGGGACCACCTATACACAACCTGAGGTTAAAGAGAAGTGGCAAAGCTCCACGATGTTTGATGATTATACAGTACTGTACGCTACAAAGAACAGCTCCTAAAGTTTCAAGAAAATTTGTGAAGGCTGTATCTGGCAAGTAGTAACTTGGCCATTTTCCATACTGGGCTAGCTAGAGAGTGCCTTCACTGATCAGCAAGCAGGGGCCAATGGAACACAATCACTGGCTTGCCTTACTTGCTCTGCTTCATGAACTGAGGAAATGTTAAGACGACTTTACCAGCTTAGAAAGCATAACACAGGAAACCTGTCCCTCTGCCAGCTGTAGCCTGAAGCTGGCCTCAGGTCAGGACCAAACTATACTCTGGCATTGCTTGCCACACACAGCTTCCTTTAATTTCTGCAAAACCTCAGGGGCAGTTCCTAACATAATTATCAATAAAAGTGGAGTTTAGCACAGCTTTCCATGACTTGAGGGAATGTCAGAATGGTCCTCTTACTGACAACTATGGTTCTTGTGGTGGGGGTATACAGGATGATCCATATATAACACTCCTCTTTCACTCTGTCAGGCCATTTCTCATGTTGCAGGGATGTCTCAGTCACCACCATCAATGTCTGCCATGCATCATTTATTCCTTCCCTGCTCCCACTGCCACACCCACACCACCAAACAGAGCCATCCCCAAAACACATATGATATCACCAGGCAAATTTCTAGTGCAGTACTACTTATGGACCACCTTGTATTTCCCTCAGTGCCTCCATTACTTCCTAAAGGAGAATGAAATAATGGGTTTTTAGCAATGTAAAAACCTGTCTTTTCAAAGTTCTACATTTTAGTAGTCAAGAGGTGAAACCGACCCAAACCACCATCTCCTTTCCTGCCACTTAAAACAGCACTGCCTCCTCCACGTGACCAGACTAACTTTGTGCGTAAGTCCCTCACAGCACTGCCCTCCACCACAGAGACATATACACAAAAACTGCTACATCAACATTGCGTGGCATGCGTATTTCACACACACACACACACACACACACACACACACACACACACACACACACACACACACACACATACACACAATGTACACCAGCAACAATATTCACACTTAGGGTACGGTAAGTGGAGCAACTGACAAACATAGCAATCACATTTATATCTCATTTGAATTATTAATTTAATTTCTACAATAATTTCGGATTCAATTACTTACTATGTGGTCAAGCCCTCAAAAATTGCAAAAACTGCTCTGCAAAATACAGTAGTATAATTTCCTGTTACAATACCATACTAATAATAGAAGTGAAGAGACAACTACTGATTTACAAATACCAGATAATTCTTTAAAATGCAAATACCATAATAATTCTTTAAAATGTGACTGCTGGCTCCAGGGGTGGTACGAGTGACAGGTGGTTATTTCTTTTTCTTTTCTTTTCTTCTGCGGGGGAAGGAGAATGGGAAGTAGATGGGGAGGGATGAGGTGTAAGAGATGTTAAAAAATAAGGCAATGGAGGACATTCAGGGAAGTGACATGCTCCTTTCATCTCATCTGTAAATACACACACACACACACTTATGCATAACCATACACACACATACACTTATAATAATGCACACTCACAATGCCCCTGGGTTACAAATTACTGTGTGTGTGTGTGTGTGTGTGTGTGTGTGTGTGTGTGTGTGTGTGTGTGTGTGTGTGTGTGTATGCACATGCATATGAGTAGGCACATGAACACTCACATACATGTGGACAGACAATTAGAGTCTGATCCCTGTGCTTCAAATACATTACTGTATTTAACTTTGTATGCAACTTCTCATATTTGTATCATGACTGCAGAAGTAAAATAAAGATGATAAACTTCGGGTGAAATGGTTAATGCAGACAGAACCTGACATGGTATCACATCTTATTCTTCCTGCCACCAAACTGCATAACTGTATTACATATTAATTTTACCAAACTTCCTTGATCTATGGAAATCCTCAGCTGTTTGTTTTACCTGTCCAAATTAATATCCTCTTGTATGCTACTGATACTGAAGAGGTAAATATAGTAAACATGAGAATATTAACAGCCTCCAGCACAGGGTTAAAATTTTCATATAATTCTTGATACACCAAACAATTTTATTCAGCAATTTTATTCAATTTCAATGCTGAAAGATTTGATTAAAGATACTCTCAAACCTCAATTTAAGGGACCTCCATTTATGGGGTTTTGGATTTAAGGGACTCCATATTCTACCTGACAAACGGACAGGACCATTCAAAAAGTCCGCTGCTTGAAACATTAATATGTTTCTTTATACAGTACAGGTTAAATTATATTCATAATAATATAAATAAGTAAGATAAGTGAAACATTCATTGCATTTCATAAGACTGTCTTTATATGTGGTAAAACAATGGACATTTTCAAGTAAGGGACAAGTTGCTTTCCCATTTAGTCCCTTAAATCAAGGCTTGAGTGTACATCTTACTCCTGCAGTTCAAAAGTCTCCCCTAAACTGTCCTGAGGCAGCAGTATTGAAGAATTCATTGGACTGAACAGGTTAAAGTGCAATAAGCAAAATCAATTGCTGAGACACAAGTGTTACCAAGTTTCGCATGCTGCTCATACAGTTCAAGGCAAAGGACTGATTCATCATTTTTATATCACTATTATCAATGAGATGAGGTCTAAGAACCTCTTAATATACTTTATTCTGCACCTGAAAATATTTACTGGTGCTTAATATTCTACAGAATGTTTGTGTCAAATTTCCAGTGTCTGGCTAACAGATACTGCTATTAGAAAGTTCCCTGCAGTCCTCATATAGTAACAGAGCATTACAGCCAAATACTAATTCAATTTAAAAATGCTAATTACCCAGATGTGAAAAATTAGTTTCATATCTACTTTGGAAGGGAATCTGATGTTTATGATTCACTATTATTCAGAACTGGGACCTTCAAAAATTCAAGGGCCTCCTTTTAACAGAACAGTCTTCCTTGTCCTTTTCCCCTATTCTTTCAAAATGTCCCCTATTAGTTAACATGTCAGCATTTCTTTGTCTGTAAAAACTACTAAGCATACTGTGATGGTAGGCTGATACACCAGTTGAATTATTTTCTAACTGCTTAATTAAACAAAGTATACAGCACTTCCTAACATTATATTTCTATTCATTTATTTCAGGCCACAGGGGGATTGTGAGTGTCACTGGGGCTGTAGTGTCAGGGTATGACCATCAAGGGAAAAGGTGGGTGGGTTAACATGGTAGTGCAGAATGGGGAAAAGGGAAACAAATGGGGATGGGTTGAGGACTGGAGGGAAGCACGGTTGGTGGGTGATATGGGGTGAGATCTACACGCGCTGATGCCGTCCTTTCCCCTTACCTTCCCTCCACCCCACACACACACATACACACACCCAAACTCAGGTTCACAGTAGCTTCCCCTTTCTTGCATATCAACAGTTCTGGGTCAGAGTCACTGATATTAAAAGAAGAATTAGTCCATTACAAGAGAAAATAGTAAACTTGGAATAATTTACAAGATAGTAACTGGCCAATGCATTCTTGTTGCTTTAACATTTTATTCACTCAGACCAGTGTCAATTTAATGCAAACCAACATGAATTCTTTCAACATGTGCCACTTATTCCTTCATTTCCTCCTACTGTAAAGACTTAATAAAGCCATTTAATCTAACAACTCTTTCAGTAAAGTAATGATTCTGTTACTTCTATATACTTATGCCACTACTGGAGACTCCTCAGGAAAGAAGTTAACATAGCTTACTACTTACTCTTTTGGTATGAAAGGGCTCCAAGCTGAATAAAATCATAAGGTTTTAGCAAGAGTAACGGAGACCCACATTAGCCTTCCAAATACACTATGTTAATGCCAACAAACAGATTCACCCAAACAGCTCTTCCTTATCAGTTTATTTCTGCTTGTGCAAGGTTAAATCTCTCGCATGTTACTAATGCAATTAATCATCCATCCATCCATCATCTAATCCTATGTTGCCCCATAAGAAGCCTGGGGTTAGGCAAGTTGGTCCAGACATTTAAGATGAGAGTGAAATATATTTATAAAAATAAAAGACATCGGTAACAGACTAACAACATACAAGCAAAACAAAGCAGCTAGGATGCCATACTAGAAAGTATACGAAACTCGCAGGAACATGACCCTAACATACTGACAGTCCCCTTTGTTGTAGTTTTATATTGATATTTTTTTACTGCTACTGCACTTAACAGAAGTCTTTTGCATCACTTAATACAAATGCAAAATGTACTCTTTACCCCCTGAGCTCAAGCGCAATATATTACAATACTTTCATTTTATTACTGTTGCTGTCAGATCACTTCATTCCACTTTGAAAAGCTTTCTGTACATGCTTACATATCTTATTTTTGTTTAGATGATGGCAATTCTCTGTGTTGTTGGATCTCCGGTACCATTTCTGTTTAATCCCTTAATCCTGCGGTCCTTTTTGTAAGGCTTCATCCCAAGTCTTCTTAAGGTCTACCTACTGCTGCTCTTCCCCCACTCACACATCTTTTCACCCAATTTTCACCCTCCAGTCTCTTCACATGTCTAAATCACTATATCTCCTCCTACACATTCACTTAACAACTGATCTTTAAGATGTTTGTTTGTAGGTCTGCAATTTGTGACTATGTCATTCAAGGAAGTACCACACGTCTATCTGCCCATCCTCATCTCTTGTCCACTCCACGCTAGGCATGTTCTCTCCCTTTACTGTCCAAGTGCATAATTCTCACATTATGCACCATATGATTTTCCCTTATTGTAAAAAAAGTCCCCTCAGTGTCAGGAAAAGTAACAAAATCCCAAAATTCTTTCCATCCATTCCTAACTTTAGCATTGGAGGTAACTTTAGTTCCCCCTTCCCCTCCCCAGCATGAATCACTAACACCCTTAATACAGCATTACACTCCATAGACACAACTGCCAAATTTACCCTCACACTTCCAGCCCTTTCTCCTTATTTATTCCTACACTTAACACAATCACAATCTACCACACCCTGCAGCCAACTTCTGAAACCACCACACTTCTTTTGTACCAATTTGCTGCAAACTATATGAAGACTGAACAGCTCCCAGCACTCTTCTAACACAGCACACAGCCATACACATTCTGCCACCACAGTACCTTCATCCACATGGGTGATCATCATGTTTTTGTCCGCATTCACTCCTAGTCCCATAACTCCATTCCACCTCTCCACTTCCAAAATCTCTACAGACTCCCTCTCATTCTCTGAAATCAACACTAAGGCATTGGCATGCAACAATTCCAAAGAAGGACAGTCCAGTTACTCAACACTGCCTCAAGCACCATTATAAACAACAATGGGCTCAAAGCTTGGCCTTAGTGTATTCCAACATTCACGGAGAATTCATCACTCATGCCACCATTCACCCTCTGAGTGAAGGTGTCAATACACAGAGGACTAGGGATAGGATATGGAAAGATGAAGACAAATCTCATTCACCT
The DNA here is from genome assembly GCF_032717465.1 of Coenobita brevimanus. NCBI lineage: Eukaryota > Metazoa > Arthropoda > Malacostraca > Decapoda > Coenobitidae > Coenobita > Coenobita brevimanus. The sequence continues at coordinate 1,874,728 of NC_136974.1, read as the reverse complement.
TTTCCCACTAACTTCACTCCCTTTACTTCATTACCAATCCACTCCTTCAACCATCTTCAGAAATTATCACATATTCATAATATTTTCTTTCCTGCCTCTCAAAGTTCTCAATACAGTATTTTCATGAACTTCCTGTCCTCTCACTCTTCTTCCATTTCTTCACAACATAGCCAACAGTTTATAATTATGAAACTGTAATACAATAAGCATGATGTTATTTGCTCTATTGCTAATATATTTTTAATTTTCCTTATTTCTGGATCATTTATCATTCCATCTTTGGATGGGAAACAGAGTAAGAATGATGAAGATGATGATGATGATGATTACTATTATTACACCCAAAATAATTTATCCATGTAACTAATTACAATATGCTGATAATATGACATATCAAAATATGTACACATGACAAACCAGATCAATTTTATGAAAGTTTCATTACTTGTACCATACATTGTATGGCAAACAGTGTGCATGGAGGAACTGGACCTGAGCCTGTGAAGGGTGTGGAGGTGCATGAGGAAAGGGGGTGGGAAGGGTGATGGGGGAGAAGGGAAGGAGGGCAGACGCGCCACGACGAAACACTCATCTGGACAAGAGGAATATTGTAGAGGAAAAATAAACAAATAATAAAAAAAGGGACAACCAGTGTCGGCTGTACTCACAGGTGATTGCTGCTCGTGACAGCAGGGAAGTTACTGCAAAATAGAGTAAAACAAAAACGCTCATCAACTGAACAGTCTTTTTCAGGCCAATGAGACCGAGGGCCGTATTCTTGTTGACTTGGGAGATTTTGTAAAACATCTTCCTTTGCAATTTACTTTAACTATTATCTCTACATAACTTTTTGTAAACTACTGATGCAAAAATGTAACAGGCAATACAATAAATTGCTTAGCAAGAAGTGCAACAAACTCTCCTTTGCCAATGTTCACATGGGCCTGGATTCACAAACAAACGTATCAGATAATTCCCTGTTGTAATTTGGTTCTGTTTTTATGGGATGAACAAGAAAGGATGAATGTAGAATCTTCCCACATCTCTTTCTCTTCCTGCAAAAGCAAATCCCAGTTACAACATGGAACTGATCATAAGCTTGTCTGAGTAATCCAAGCAACGGTTCTGAATGTGTTTATGTCAGCAGCTGCCATTCACTCCACTAACCAAAAATTATAAACCTTTCATCTGACAGCCACACTGAGGGTGGAATAAAAAAAAAAAAAAAAAGTTAGCATAAAGGTCACCGGGAACAATAATCTAGAGAGATTGTGGGGCATTCCTTCCTTAAACCTTTTCAACCCAGGATGGTTTATCATTTATTCTTGTTGGTGCTGGACAATTTTATTCAGCTCATGATTACCTTTTCAAACAAGAGGTTAAACATCACCTGCATTAACCCCTCCACTACCAGGTCTCTCTCACCCTAAATAAAATTATCTGGCAACAGAAAGAATAAAATGAGGTACTTGGGCTGAAAGCGTTAATCCCTGACTATGGTGATTTTTTTGTTATTCTTGCTATCTCCAGACCATTATATCAATTTTAGAACCCCAATAAGAGCAAGTGGTTAAAGAAGGTTATTACCGACCTCTCCAGTCTCATGTTTCCTCTGAGTTTAGTAAAACTGTCTGGCGATGGCAAGAGTAAAGTATGAAAGAAATCATCATAGAGAAAGGGTAATCCTTCCCATTAGAATGATATCTCCTTCATTCTTGCTATCTCCAAACAATGTCATTCAACTCAGGACAGACCTCTCAAGCTGAGGAGATTAAATACAACCTTCAATAACCGGGTCTCCATTGGGTAGCTCTACTAAACCAAACAAACTCATCCAGTGGCAGCAAGAATACACTACAAAAAAGGACGTTGCCACACTGAGGGTGTGAAATGACTCCGAGGCCTGCAATGTATGAGAATGTGGCCAAAACTAACATTCTGTACCCGCCTGCACCCAGGAAGTCTCTGCTGTTATACAGGTATTGGAGGTAGGACTGTATTCATATATATGGTGGTGTATAAGATTTTTAACATATCTTCCTTAGAGATGCATTTTACACATCACACTTTTTTTTTTTATCCATCTATATATGACTGAGGCAACCTAGATTAGAATGTTAAGGTGGAACAGGTATGATGAACTTCCACGATAAAGGTGCCAAGAAGCCTACAGAGCCTCCTAAAACACAGCCGTTGATCACACATATGCAGTCAATGTTAAGTAAGGACAGAAAAGCCGGAGGTCCTTTGCTTGCAGCCACCCCTCAAAGGAAGCAGCACCAGGCAATGGGTACACAGGTAGAGATACACATTCTTTTTTCTTTCTTTTATAACAGGAACCCCAAATGGCAGATCTGGCCCAATTCTCATACTTCAGGATCTACTATATATGGGGGTGGGAGGACTAAAGTGAGGGTTGTGGGGCTAGAATTAAGGTGGTGGGGTTAGAGTAAGGGTGGTGGGGTTAGAGTAAGGGTGGTGGGGTTAGGGTGAGGGGGGAAGGTTAGAGTGAGGTTGGGATGGAGGGGGGGTGGTAGTGGGGTTAGAGTGAGGATGATGGAGAACAGAGTGAGGATGGTGGAGGATGAAAATGAGGGTGGCAGAGGCTAGAGTGAGGTGGGCAACCTGAATGGGGAGGGGGAATCTAGAGTGAGGGAGGGAGGGAACAAGAGTGAGGGTGTGGGAGGGGGCTGCAGTGAGGATGTCAGAGGGGGCTACAATGAGGGTGTGGGAGGGGGCAACAGTGAGGGGCTGGGAGAGGGTAAGAGTGAGTGAGGGGGCGAGTGAGAAAGTGGGAGGGGCTGGAACTGGGAGGGGTGAGGGAGCTTCAGTGAGCGGGGTGGGGCTGGGGGTGTCAGTGGTTACTCACCCGTATAGTCTGGACTCGTCCCGGTAATCCCTGTGAGGCATGAGGGGAAGGAAAGACACCATGAAAACTGAGGGTCCACCACATAACCATCAACAACACCATCGGTACATCCCGGTGCTAACACTTAGGACAAGCTACTCTTTCTACAAATAATACTCTCAATTAAACCACTCATTCCCTGAACTACCATAACCCTATCCTTCCATTAGTTCTGAAATGAATCAGTCAGTTAATCCTAAATTTATAATCCCTATACCTCCTTATAAAATCTTTGAGAATTCATCAATTAACACCAACAAATTCAATTCATCACTATAAAAAAAAAAAAAAAAAAAAAAAAAAAAAAAAAAAACACAGGTTTCTGCAAGACCAAAAACCCATTTTTCCACTCACACGTGAATGTGAACACAGCCTGATGAAAGAGTCTTTCAGCTATCTCATGACACTACCCTAGCATTCTGAACGATGATAGGAAATATCATCCCAGACACAGAGAGCTGAGGAGGGGAGGGATTTCCTTGCCTCATGCAAGGTAAAGTGCCTTACAAAGCACTGCAGTCTTCTTCCTGGATCACTAATATCTTGTCCACTCATTCAAATTAAACACACAAAAATGCATTTCCCACACTTCCTTTACACAACACAGCATTTTACACACTTAGCTGGTGCATTATTTACTACCACTGCTTCATGCATATGCAGGTTCACTCACTGGAACATGAGATGAGGAAGAGGAAGCACAGCTTCTTCAGGCAGGGTCAATATTAGTGGGTGCCTCCAAGTTCACTTGTTGCAGGTGAAAAATTACTTTATGGACCTGTAAAGAACCTGATTTTTTCACGTTACACTCCCTCCTTGGAGGTACCCACTGGAAGACTGCACAAAACAGATGGAGGGAGAACCAGTGTGAGGACCAGGACCTGCACATCAAACATTTGGAATGAAATGCTAACCAAACTGCATCTCTCAGGCAAGATGATTGTCGGCACTGATATCAATGTACAGAACAAAATTCAAAGATCTGGCTAAGTAGCCTGATCTTCTGTGATGGTGAAGTGCACACTAGCGGTGCTGTCCAATCAAGAGCTTTAAGCCCCAAGTGTAAAGATGCACACGTCACATGTTTACTGAACTGGCAGCAAGCATTGAGAGATCAACTAAAACATTCATCCTGTGAGTCCATCCTTATTTAACAGTGCAAATGCAATCCATTTCTTGTGAAGCTGGCATTAAAGTCATCATACAGCCCCAACCAGGAAGACAGGGAAGCACCAAAAGTATAAAATGAAGTATAAACTCCGGTACATATCTCCCAACCAGGACACGAAAGTGCCAAAAGTATCAAGTATCAACCCTGGTGAATATCTCAAATATAGTGCACATGAGGTTGGAGCTCTAGGCACTTGCACAGAGTATAAGGTGTATGTGTGGTGATATCAGGCCAGTACACCCTCAAAAAGGTAATGGCTGCACATGCTAGATCATAATCAAGTACAACACAAAGAATTAGACACTGGCAGTCATTACCACCGTGGCTGCACAAAATTACACAAAGCACACAAACTGATGAACAGACTGTAAGACACTGATGGTTAGCTACAGGATAATTCACTACTCTGATGCCCCAGAATAACACTGTACCATACATATCTGTTATTAATGAACAGCTTTAAATGGAACACTATACAATACTTAAAAATTTCAGTCTATGCCGGTCATATACGGCACTGTACTGCATTTGAGAAACTCCTTAACATCTGAATTTACCTAAACACATGGCAGAAATTATGTGCCGTTCTTCAATCAGCGCAGTGCTGAGTAGGCATCAGTAGTTCAACAGCAGTGATCCTGTTATTGTGCCTTACTTAAAAACTGATACCATACAGTATTTTTAACTCTCTGATTTAATTCAAAAATTTTTTACCTGGCTTTATGGGAAAAGGATTTTAAAATAATCCCTGAACACCTGATTAAAACACTGAAAAGTAGTATGCAACCATCCTCATGGAAAGGTAGCACCAAATATTCACAAAGTTGGAACACCAGATTAATTCATGCTTAAATGCTGAAGGAGACTGCTTTCAAAACTATAAACAAATTCTCATGATCTGAAGAAAGTAAGTGCCAGATTTCACTTCAATCAGTTCACTAATAATGAAAATACTGAAATAATTCTGAGGCCTCAATAGTAAATCACTCTGCAGAAGACAAAATTAAGATAAAATGCAAAATACAGTACAGGATGAACTAGAGAAACTCATTAAAGCAGAAGGGACATAAAAGCCAATCTATGATGTTCTAAGGACGTGGCCAAGTTTAAGACCAAAAACTAGCCAATTACTGCTCAGAGCCTGACCAAAGGTAACAAAAGGACTAGAAACTGAGAAAATAATCTGAGTAAAGAGGATGGAGATGAATGGAAAAAACAAGTACAATAAAAAAAAAAAAAGAAAGTATGCAGTGACAGGAGATGTGTCCCTCATGAGTGGAGGCTACCACCCTTTATGGAGGAAACACATTACACATGGGTGGCAAAGACACTGGCAACCCTGGAGATGCTCACTAGGCTTCCTAAGTCATTTTAACTTTAGACAAGAAGCAATGCACTCTCCCCTCAGCTCTCAAGTCTGTCTTGATTACTTCTGTCACCATTTGAAGTCTAAGTGGCATAGCAATATGGCTGCAAACTTCTTCCAAAATGCACCTCCAAGGATAAAACACAGAGTGAAGAAACAGGTTCTGCACAAGACAAAAGCACATTTTTCCTCAGTCAGGTCATGGAGGCATCTGTAACAAGAAGGCCAAAGCTGCCACTGCCATACCCAAATGCAGTAAGAAAGGATTAGTCTCCACAGAGCTAGAAAGGGGGAAGAAATGTGCTGTAACCTCAAACTGTGCTGGGAAATTAATACTAACCGCAACACTCCCTACAGATTCTAAGTTGCTTGGCCAGTAGTGGGAGTAAGAGTGAGCCAGCACTGAATATGTCTGTCCCTATATCTTGGCTTATTCAAACCACCGTGACTGTTCATCTGATAACACTTGTGAACTTATTTCCACATGAGGAGGAAGCTACAGAAGTTTGTGACCATCAGCATAGGACACTAACAAGGCACATTAAAAACAATGATCACTCTTCCTCTTCACCCACCTTCTTGCAGTCCAAAAACCAATGAATGGCAACAAGAAAGTTCAGGTGAATCCAACGGGAACTAGGGTCCCCTGACACATGGGTCAATGTGTACAAAGTGATGGTTGCTTCAGTGTACAGCTGAGTATAAAATGTGCAAAATTCACTCTACCACCATGCACCCAATATTATAAAAACAGGTCATGTCAGTGAGGAAGGACTAAATGCAACCTGAGAAAAGATGGTAGTATGGCCACAGCTAGAACTTAGACTCAGCAGAAGTGTGTCCCATCTAACTCACAGAACTTAACATTAACCAATCTAAAAAAAACACACATCACCCACTCACCAGAGAAAAAGGACTTTACCAACAAAAGTAAATAGTGAAAACTGAAGCAGGGCACTATATGAGCACACAGGAGTGACCACAGGCTAAACAAAAATGCACACTGAAAAAGGTGCCTACAATACAACCACCAGAAACAGTATCAGTGCTGGTCCACCCCAGCTTTTTTTTTTTTTTTTTTTTTTAAACAGAACGGAGGAAGGAAAAACAAATGGGGAAAAAAAAAAATAATCCATACACCAGATTACTGGTGTCCTCTATTCATAAAATATCTGTAACAGTTAGACTTGAACAGTTGTGGGTTGAAATTTGGAGGAAAACAACTCTGGGGAAGCGAGTTCCAGAGAGATGCAGTTCGGGGAATGAAAGAATTCTGATAGGCAGAAATTCTGCAATATGGTTGAGTGACATTCCAGTCTTGAGCTTGCCCTACTGACCAAACACTTCAGTGTATGTACAACCTCTCTCTCTCTCTCTCTCTGTCCTTCCCCTTGGGTAGTCTGTAGGACAGGATGCTATCTCACACATATTCCTTAGCAATATATTTTGCATGTTACACCTTATTCTCTTGTATGTTGTTTATGTCTGCCTACCAACATGGACTGCATCAACAACACACAAGAGGTTACTAACACTTTCCCATTCTTTGGATGCCCCAGGGTGTCAAAGCTTTAAATGCACAATGGTTCTCAGGAAGCCCCTGGGTGCATACAACCCCATCATGTAAAATATGCTCACAAAAAATCAATACCTCTACCTCTGAAACCATTGCAAGATACCCTAAATTAAAAAAACTCTCTAGATCTGCATAAAGGGCTCCGATAGCCAGACAAGAATGGGATTGGATGGAGAGTTGGACAGGGGGTGGGATGGGAAAAGTGTTTACATGCAATATACAAAAATAAACCGGTAAGGAGTAGTTGCTTGGAAGCCTCCTCTGCGGACAAGAATGCTGGTCCCTGACTCATAACTGCACTGAAATGACTCCCTCCCTCTCACTGCACTGGTATGTGGCCATGGATGCACAGGCTTTGGCCATCTTCTCAGTCATGCCAACAACTAACCACGAGTAAAATAAAGTATGCTTAATTTATTCACAACAATCAACTATGAGTTTTTAAAAAATCCTTCAATAACTCTCAGATAAAAACATCAAATAATTACTTAATGATGCCAATACTGAGATCAGAGAATTCTTCTAATTTTCCACCAAAGGATTCTAGTAGTTAATGTTTCACTACATCTCTAAACTCATCAAATAATAACCTAACAATGCTTCAAAACTGTTTCGGTAATGGACACACTCTAGGAATTTATCCCGCCTATCAGCTACAGTCACCTCTCTAATAAAGGACTGCATAATTCAATAAATCAATCAACTAATTGGCCAATGAATTCAGCTACAGTCACCTCTCTAATAAATGCCTGCATAATTCAATAAATCAATCAACTAACTGGGCAACGAATCATACAATTAATCTATAAATAAGTCAATCACACCACCAACTATCAATACATAACCCTGTCATAACACCAATCAGTCCTATAACATTCAATAACTAATCTTTAAGAGCCCATCACTCAATCCACAACAAATACATTACTTTTTGCCCAAGAATCTCGCACACAAATTGTTCTCATGCCTTTCAGAATAAAAAAGCTACTTTGCCCAAGAATCTCGCACACAAATTGTTCTCATGCCTTTCAGAATAAAAAAGCTACACTGTACAAATCTCTTCAAAATTTTCGTAAAATACGCTCTTTTAACAACATAAGTTATTTTAGTTAACAATAATTCAGTCTGATAAATTAACAAGGTATTTTGGTACATTTGTTACTTATGAGAAATTTCAGTATATGGTAAAATTACAGGTATTTTCAAATTCATCATATCACCCTAACCACTATAAATACACCACCTTATTCTTCTAATGAATCTCCTTTCAGTGATGCAATACTGCATATCCAGTCAGAGAAAATAAACTAACAACCCTATTCAATTTTCCCACTAACTGTTACTGAATATTACATGATTACCAAGAGCTACATCTAAAGGGCATTGTATATTCAACTAGACGTATTACAATTGGCTGGAGCTTGACTTTTTTTTTTCGGAATCAATCTTCAGAATTATAGGATTATGAAACTAATATGATATATAAAATTAACAACTTTGTAAGACTTGAATATTCAGTACAGTATAAGGTTTTCTGTGGTTCCCTAACTCCTTAATGTTAAGCAGAACAATGCACAAGGGTTATGCTGTAGTGTGATGCATCATACAACAGTAAGTGACAACAACAATGACAACAACAGCAAGAGGGTATGGTCCTGTCTTGTGAGGAGTTCTCATGCTGTCAAATTTCAATACTGTAACTAATAATAATAATAATAAATGACAATAATAATAATAATAATAATAACAATAAAAAAATAATAATAATAAAATTAATAATAATAATAAAATAAGGCTTCAAGGTGGGCAGCAAATAGAGTAGTGAGGTGTAGTAGTCATCATTTATACATGATGCAAAAACATTCTTGGTGTTTTTATGTGCTTATTGGACACCACAAAAATAAAATAAGAAAATAAAGAGAGAGAGAGAGAGAGAGAGAGAGAGAAACACGAGTTATTAAACAGTCTTTGTCCAGTCCAGCAAACAAAAGAATGTCATCAGTATATGTAGAAACTGTCTGTGGAAAAGTGTACAGTATTTTCTCCTTCAGTACCACAGCCGATCAGCTTATTCTTACTATCTACATGCTCCTGCTCAACTCAGAAGACTTTTCGTGTTGGAGTCAAGTTCAGCCTTCATTAATTCCTCGAACGTCAGAGATCTTTCCTAAGGTTAATAAAGTCGCCCATCTGCCACCTTCCATACATCCTTTAACTTCACTAACAACTCAATACACAGCCTTGATCTTCTTATATATTGTGACAGACATCAAAGTAATGGCAGCTGTCCAGGGGTAATGAATTAAGAACTGATGCATAAGGCAGACTCAAACATGGCCATCTTCACTTATGATATAAGGCAATCTTTGGCCACAGAGTTTTACAGCGACATGAAAGCAGAACCACCAAGACATAAAGCTAGTATATTCCTCAAAAAATTACATTTCTCTCCAGCAAGTGGATATCATTGCATTAGGCAACATTCAACAAATCAGACTACAAAACTGGGTATTACAGTATTCCATGTAGTACCTATGCTCAGCTTGTACAGTACATTACATGGAACTGTTGTTGTATAAATCTGTAAAACTGTATCAGCCACGACCGTTAAAGCTTTTTCATGTTCTTGTGAATAAAGTTTTACAATATCATTCCCATTACCTGGTATGAAATAGCAATTACTGTAGTTATCTTCAAAAAAATAATGCATGAAGATCATTTTACATTTCCCTCTGTGCTATACCATGCCTGCATACTGTACACCACCGACAACATAAAGGAATGGGAGGAAGAGTGATTTTTGAAAGTGGGGCACTGATGTAACTTGTATTCAAGAGACAATCTTCTGCAGACAGGATGCTCCCTCCAGGAGAGAAGCAAACAATGAAAAAGACAAAAGTAAGGCATAAAACACCAACACTCAATAAGAATCTGTTAACAAACACAAAATGAAGACCACAAAGTTCTTAGAGCCATCCTTTAAGAAGCCGACAAAAATGTCAAGGGGTAAACTTGCAAACTGTTACACAGAGATGCATTTTCCCCCATTAAAAGTTCATGAAATCACCTTACCAGGTGACACGGTCCAACCTTCATTAGACCATTACAATGTAATTCAAATAATACAAACTACAGACTGATAGAGTACAGTGTTTATATGTAGGAATCTCAATCTTGACTGACCAACAACATAACACCAAACAGAGGATGTCAATAGGTTTGGGAGTTTTCAAAATAAATTTAACAAGCAGTGAGGATACAACACTTTTCTCCCGAAATGTACCTCTTCTTAGACAAAACCTCTTCCACTGATATCAAGCATTACAGAGTCGTAAAAGGTCTGCCTTTCTTCCTTTAAGGTGCTCCCACAAACTTCTATACATTAGTAATAATATGAATATAGTACTGCACAGCAGTTCTCTGAAAATGCATAACAATTTTCTTTGACGTTTTCAAACATGTTTTCAGCTACAGATTTATCAATATATCTTGTGCCAACCATAAGGGCAATGGAGAGAAGGATGGGGAAGACCAGTAAAACTAAAGTTTAAGTGATTGTGACCGGGTTAAACCATCCACAACATAAAACTCAGAAGCCAAGGTAAATACAAACAGAAGAAACACAGGAATGAGGAAATGAACAATAAATGGAAATATATAGAATTGAGTGAAGGAAACAAGAGATGGAAAGAATATGAAACAGGTCAAAGAAGGATGGCATGGTAGGTTAAGAGCACTGGTGGGGAAAGGGGGAAGAGGAGAGAAGTGAGTCCAAGAAAGAACACACAATTACGAATGTCGTTTTTGATGCTCTGGCCCCTGGTTCACGTAGACATGAACACGACAGAGTGCAGAAATCCTGTCACTTAAGCCAGGCACTTTCAGCCAACTTTTGTAATTGTTCTGTTGATGGAACTGTGTTGTGGTGAGAGAAAGCAATGCAAGTGGAGTATAGAGGTATGTATTGTGTGTTTATTCAATGTGGTGTAGAGATGTGTGACAAAGAAATATTGGTCTGGTGAATCTGATGCAAAGTAGCGTATCTTGTAAGGTAAACTCCAGTCTCTATGGGAAGCAAGGTTTCACTGGGATGATGTTATGAATGAATGGATGAGTTCGGACAGGCAAGTGAGGGGAACAAGAAGTACAAGAAGGTGAACAACATGTTTGAGGAAGTCACAGAGAGAAGGAGCAAGGGGTGGTAATCAGAAAGACAAGGTGTGCACTTAACAACAACAAAAACACACACACGCAGATTACACCGCTAACTTACAAAATGCCATTATATTCGGTGCGCCTACGACACCAGAGAGACAAAGAGAAGGAGGGGGGGGAAGAAAGAGCATGGATAAGTCATGTGATGAGTTCCTATGGCTAACTCAAGCTTTTTATATGAAACACTAAGGAGACTCAACACATTAGTAATATCATGAAGGAGGACAATCATATTATATATCATGATGCTTACTCCACTACATACAAAAAAAGTAACTATAACAGCATGGAAATTATTGATGTATAATGTAATGAAAAATACTAAATTAATTATTTCAAGAACAGTACTTTAATTATGTGCTAGTAAACATCAACATCAGATAGCCATTTTCTAGTAACTCCTACATACAGATAAACAAACAAAGACTGACAGACTAGTGAGATATATTACAGATGAAATACAGCAGGTAAAAATAGTGAGCATGTAAGTGTAAAGGGATAGTTAAGTGTGGAAGAGGTTTAGAAATGTTACACTGTTAGGTAGAACACTGCTATTTACATTACAGTACAGTATAAGATTCTGTACTGTACATAAACAGAAGGGCACTCAGTAGAGAACAGGTACTGTAAATGATGGCATCTTCATTTTGAAGTAGAACTTGTGCTTCCCTATCAATAAAAATGAAAGCTGATGTATTCTTGTACTCTAAAGTAGTATCACCAAAATTAAATAATTTCAATCAATAGTTAACGGGAACATCCCTATACATTTTTATCAAGGGCATCCCAACAGTTTTTCTGTAATCTGATGGACAGAGGTGAAATAGATCTCCATCCAATTTCAGTGGCATTAGTAATTCATCATCATTCATCACCCCATGAGAAGCACAGGAGCCCAGGGCTAGGCAAGTTGGTCCTGACATTTAAGAAGAGTGACCAGCCACATTCATCCCTGAGTAGCATTACGCAAGTAAGAAACCCCAACCACCCCTTGGATATAAACCTTCACTGGCTCAATCCAATTGGAGCGCCATAATTACCCAATAAAACCACCAGGCGCCAAAATTTGGTTATATGGTTACCACCCAGTGTGGTAAATGGGTTCCTGGTGGAGAGGAAATCATTTGGTTTGTCGCTCAGTGTACATCACTCACAGGCAGAAGGATGAGGACAGAATGAAGGAAAGACAGAAGTGAATAGATGGAAAGAAGGATGGGGGAGAGGAAAGGGCAGACACTCGAGAGCAGCACTACATCGAGTGAGTGGGATGTGAGACTCTAAATTTTGTGTGTGTTCCTAAGGTCCATATTCTAGGTGGCACAGGACACTCTGCTGCATTGATTCCTTAGAGATTTATTTTGTACAGTTCATAACAACTTAACATTCCCCCGAATGTATTACATATCCTTTAAATACCGATAGTTTGCATTAACATTATAAAATAGGACACCAAGCTTTAAGTGTGCAAAATAAATCCCTGCGGAAGAACAGTCAGAGACTCTCCCAAACCACTTGGAATATGAACCTAAGTTGTACTGAAGGAAAGGAGAAATACTAAAGGTGAATATGTATGGGGAAAGGAGATTCAGAAGATACTTGGAGAGAAAAATACATTAAGAAGGGAATACTGAAGATTATGGAGGACGACGAGAGACACTGGAGAATGGAGTACAAGAAAATTACATATTATACATGAAGAGAGACAAACAGCCATGATGTACAAGCGTACATGACAGCAGACACAGAGACAGCAAGCAAGAGTGAACACAACAGAGAATCAGAGAGCAAATTTACAGCAAGAGAAACAACCATGATGCTATGAACTGACTACGTGATGACTGACTGGATAAGGTCAAAGTGGCTTCTACAAATTTCATCAATGACAGACACTTTTGTAAGGTTTCCTCTGCACTAAATCCTACTAGTAGGTCTTCATCTGGTGAGGAATATATCGTATTTCACTTCTAGTCAAGAAGTATGACGTCACTGAGAAATGTGGCAGTTATGACAGTTGTTCCTCATTAAACACTGTACATGTTTTCAAAGATAATTATAATTTAATCATAATCCTCTTCTTGTGAAGGTTGTGATTCTAAATACTGACTACAAACTATAATTATAAAATCAAATTACCAATGTCGGAAAATATCAAAGAACATCTAGTTCAATGTTGTGTGCCTGTAGAACCACGCAAGCAATTTATCATCAAAAATATAAACTGAATTTTACTTAGGTACAAGCATGTGTGACGTATTTTAGCTTCAACCTCTCACTGCATAATCTGGCAATGGCAGCTTCCTTTTTTAAAACTGGGTGGCACTTCACAAGCTGAATTTTCACTGATACCTTCAGTTGCTTGATCCCAAAGGACAAAGAACTTCAGTTGCCCTTAACCACCATGCACACCATGGTGGTTGTGAAGGAACCATTGCATTGCAGCCATTAAGTAGACAAGCGAGGTACTTAAAATGCTTGTTAAATATTAATGAAACTGTCAGCATGGTTTTCCCTCCTACTTTCAGGTCTCTACAATGCCTCTCCCATTTACCCTCACACATTATCTCCAAAGGTCATAAACGTTTTTTTGTCAAGAGCACAAGCAGTGGAAATGGAACTGTTAAGGAATGTGTGTGGGTTGCATAGAAAGGAACTGATAAGAAACATCCACAAAGTAGACAGGATAAGCGGCAGAAATCTGTGCAGGATATGGAGTAAGGAAATCTACTGATAAGAGTGAGAACAGTGGACTGACAATCTGGTCATTCCGAGAATGAGGTTAGATAAGGTGATGCAACTGATATACCTGTATTATGTGAGAGACTCAAGGTGACAGAGGCATGATATATGATATGATATATAAAAAGAAGGTGGAAAGCTCTGGTAAATAAGTATGTGAAAAAGTGAGGTACAGAAATTGAAAAAGCTAATGAACTGCTAAAGGAATTGAATGAACATAGTATGTTCAGAATAGCAAAATATATACTGTAGGTTTGGCATCCCTTTTTTAATGCTGTGGTCAAAAGAATGACTACCCCACAGATATATAAGAAGTGTACCTATACAGAAATATAGAAAAAAAAAAGTGTAAATAGTCTGACTTGTGAAGTCAAGCCAGAAGTTTGAAGGCTTGAACGATGTGTAAATAAATGGGAGGCACATTTCACTGCTCATGCTGTATGATTGGTCTTTTCATTCTGTGCTTCCTCCTCCTCTGTTTCTGGATTTTATTAGACCCCATTTTCAGTTGAAAATGTTCGGATGATGATGATTATGACAACAACATATGTCTAAGTTTTACATTTCTCATTATAAGCCATGTGCTCAATGCACACCTTAATCTGCTCGCACAGTCACTGGTTACAGCAAGTACTACTCCAAATTCCAGAAATCCTTGGGGCTGTTGTTTTCGCTGTAGGAAGTTATGTTTTATATACAGTATTTCCTTATGTGCTGCTGTGTCTTTGCATACCTCAAAATTTATTACTGCTGTAACAGTTGACCATGTGTCCATCACCCCTTCATCTATGGTATTTTCAAGCTCTGGCCTGTGTTTACCGTGCATTTTTACACTTCTTTCATCATAACTGATTAAATTTTACCTGGTTCTTGCACTCCGATGTTCTTGTGCATTTATCATATGGCTAATAACACATCCATGTGCTTCAACACACCACCCTCAACACACTTTCTCACAACTGTAGGCTATTCCTTTTCCTCAGCTCCCCCACCTCCACTAAGTATTCCCTTCCCATACCCTCGCTTCTCACAGAACATCAGCCCAAGATCCCCATACTTGTTTGTGGGTGAAACTTCGACAGTAATGAAAGGTCAGCTGGGAGGCATCGTATCTGCAGGCCCAACATTACCTGTTGTGTCTGCATCTCTCTCTTTCCCACTAGTGTGAACGATGCCAGAAGGTTGCACTAATGTACCCTCCATCAACTTGTCAAATTCTTATCACCAGTGCTGCTCACATCACTGATATGGCAGCAATAAAACACTTTCACCCACTACACTGCACCCCACTGTGGTGCCTAAACATAACAGGATATGAGAATGGTTTTGGTGTACGGCAGGGGATATCAGACATTCTTAGCTCAATGGCTTTCCCAAGCCTTGGTATCCCTATATATATAACCATCACTATATTCTGCAAATCTGAGGGAGCAGTTTCATTAACAGGCAACAGTAAGTGTTCTAGAACATCTCTCCTTGACTTACTATATGTATCAAGATGGTTCCCCAAGTACCACCAAGCTTGTGTACAGCAATGAAAGGCAATTGAATAAATTCCTTCAGGTGTCTTCATGATCTCTTCATGGGGAACTGTTTTTAACTACGCAAAAAATAACTTGTCAAAATACGTGGACTTTGTACATGTTAAATGAGGAACAGCTGCACTCATATGAATTGAAAGCCACAATGCACCAATCAATTCAAACTGACTACTAATAACCAAAAAGAGAAAGGCCATTGATCTGAATCACTGATATCTGGCAAGTCAGTGAACAAGATTGCATAAGACCCAATCTCAACAAATTCAGCTGTTGCTGTTCTATGCTGATTTATATCTACTTGCTTTAAATGTGAATAACTATCATAACCAGATGAAAGCTTTGGCACAATATTATTCTCTTGAACACTAAGTTAAAAACACTAAATTAAGCATTTACATTTTTCACAAATATTTCAAATGATTTCACAGCATCATTACCAAACAGAAACTGAAAAATATGGAAAGTAGAAACATCTTCCAAGGATGAACTTATAGAGAAAAGATTCCATGGAAATGAAAGAAATATCTGAGACTGAGGATGCTTTGCCTTAACAGTTATTGCTAACATTCAACTGCAAAGATACTGTACTAAGAAAAAGTAGGAAAAGATATGAAACAAAAACACTGAACTGTCTGCAAGAAAATATTAACTTTTCATTAAGATGACACCAACATCTTGCTACACCCTGACCATTTTACCCAACTTAGCGAGAAATCTGGTAATGAAGTTAATGGTGATTACTTACAACTAACTTATATACAAGACACCTTTCCTAACCTCAAAAAGATCATCTGTGGGTAGCAAGCATAAAAAAAAGCATCACCATATTGAAAACTCATTAACCTACTCTAGATGAAGGAACTAGAAATGCCCAGGCTTATTTCCTCCTCCTTAACCCTTCTCTCCCTACTCTGACTCACATACCTCTGCTTGACTATTATATGTGTTATATCCTCCTCTTCCCTAGCCTTCCCAGTCCTATTTCACTGCTTTGTCTCATTTCAGTCTCAAGTCTATAAGTAGCATAGAAGGCTTCACTGCACTTCTCCTTCAGCAATTTGGCATATTACACTTTAACTCAAATTGTTTTTTATATTTTTTTAATACTGATAATTAGTATTCATAATGTACAAGACATTACTGGGATGTGCAGTAATATGTTAATTGCTATAGAAAAAGTGCTACAAAAGCTCAAATGCTACTTAGAGTATGACACAGATCCCCAACCCACCAACCCCTAGCTATCTTTCCATCCTGTTATATCCCTGTCACATACTCTCTCCAACTCATCCCACCACATCCCACTCTCAGGACAAAACCTACCTGTCTCCTCGCTGGAAGATGGCCGAGATCTGTTCAAAGGTCTTGTTCTTGGTCTCTGGAACCTTGTAGTAAGTGAAGACCCAGAAGCACCCCAGCAGCACACTGAACGGCAGGAAGGTGTAGTTCTCAAACGTCTCCTGTAAAGCGGAAGAAAAAAAAAGATGTCATCGTCACTGTCAATGCTGTTATTTTCCCATGAAAAGGATAGGGTGAGGAAAAAAATACTGATAAATGTTAAATGAAAAGATACTGTGTACTGAATGATGAATAAATGAATGACTGAATGGATGGAGGGATGGAAAAGTTATTTTTTTTTAAAGACACTGTACATAATCTGAGTTAAGGACAAACTGAGACACTTGCTGCAACCAATATGGAACAATATTCTTAACCAGGTACTGAATGTTGAGGGCAGATGAATAATCTCAAGGACTGGCAATATACATGATATTAAAGAGCATAATACAGCTCTAAACATAATGCAGTTCTAAAATATCTCTCAAATAATGTCACAATACTGCACATGCCAGCTTTTTCAACAAAACCTTGCTTCCTTAGGCTCATTAGGATGAAAAACCAGTGGAGTGCAGACAGAAGCTGCCCTTCTCCTTCAATCCACCATCCACTTTTGGGGGGATAGGAAATGAAATAGGGGACATTTCTATAACCTGGCAGTGGATCCACCGGGCCAAACCAGTATCACCATGGGAAGGTCTCCCTCTTCAACAACTCAACAAAATTTACCGTTACAGATCTCATCTCTAACATACCTGCATCTTAGGGAAACCGATGCCAACTAAGAAGTTTGAGAGCCAATTGACCAAGACCGCGATGGACATGGCGGCTGGCCGAGGACCCTGAGAGAAGAGCTCAGCCGTGATCATCCAAGGGATTGAGCCAGGCCCCACCGAGAAGAAGATAACGAAGCACAATGTGGAGATAACAGAGATGAATGTCATCCATGACATCATTTCCTGTAAAGAAAATCATGCATGCAGGTAATAGACTAATCGTAATTAACAACTTCAAAAACTTTACATTAGTCACAGGATGGATCTACTTGCATGGACATGTTGTCTCAAGCCTATACTGGAAAATACTCAGTACTTCACGTGATATCCTGAACTCGACTTCAATGAGAGGTTGCAAACTAATAATTATCAGGATGAGTAGCAACATTCTGTTATCACCAACAGAGTGATATATACTGGTACTTTTATTTCCAAACCAATGAGTACCTTGATGAGAAGGCTGATGGTTATGAAGATGGAGAAGATGAACATGCCTCCCAGACCATACAGGTGCAATGTGCGGCGTCCAGCTCGATCCATAAGAGGGATTGACACCAGCGTCATGGCTACCATCACACACCCAACTCCTAGTGTTGCAAACTTGCTCTGAGACTCCTCCAGTCCAGCTGCAGTGAACAGCGACGTGGAGTAGTACAGCACCTGCCCAGGTACACAGCATTAGGCAGGGAAGGCAGTGAGGCAGGTGAAGGCAAGGCAGGCTAGTGAGGTGGGGAGGGCAGGGTAGAGTGTGAGAGTTGGGGAAGCAACTTTGGGGGGAGGGGGTTGAGCTAGGTTTCAGATGCTCCAGAAATATTGGTCTTCTTAAATGGAAATTCAGATTAATTTTTTAACAAATACTTCCTTTATCAACTTTCACTTTGATTTACTTGTAATTTATGAGAAGCAATTTAATATGCATGTCTTAATTATCTGAGATGTATTAATTATCAAAATGGGATAACTCAGTCACTTGCTGAGCATTTAAACATTTTTGGAGTATATTCAAATAGTTGTCACTTTTGTTTCCCATGTTATCAAAGACACAAAAGTATGACAATGTATCTTATGAACTCAGGGTAAATCATCAGAAGATGCAGACAACACTTCTCAGACATGAAGCATTGAGGTCAAGGTGTTCAAGTCTTATAAAAAAGTAAAGAGTACTTAAACAACATTCCAGGAAAGAATAAAGACTTTAAAAATCAGATAACATAACCTGTATGTAATGTACAGTCACAAACATTAAGGGAAGCTGCTCTAAAAAATTACACTTTATCACAATGAATCAAGTACAGCAATGCTTACTGGCGTATCATCAGAGAATATACAACATGTTTTAAAAATAAACAATACAATATTCAAATTCAAACTTCTTCATGACTTGAACAGTATCTGAAATCCTTATTTAAAAAGTAAGTCACAACACTCCCTCAACCATGGCATAAAGCTCAAGGAAGAGAGTATACTATATAAACCCTTGAAGCATCAGTGTGTGATATCCTGACTTTATACAGGTTGAGTGCCATATAGTAATTCCTCTGCTGCTGGCCCTGAGTAAAATGCCAACATTCCCAGAATTTTTCTACCTGGAAGATTATAGGGCAAGGAGTATGCAATGAAAGTGGAAGCAAAGCTAAATTTTACACGCAACCTTGAGCATAATTCTGCCATGCACTTTTATGATAAAGTACTGACCATCCAAAAAAATATAAGCGCTTTTAATTACCAACATAATTGTGGTTGGTCAAATTATAAGGATCAGTCAAATTTTTCTTTGCTCTTTACATCATACAAGCTTTATACCATAACAGGAACATTCCTCATGTCAAAGAGTCAGCTGCAGAAGGAAGATCAATAAATACATAATCAGCGGCACAATTCCAAAGTAATTTAAAAAACAAAGCTGAACCAGATATAGGCTAAGCTTCTCCTAAATGCTGGTGACTGTACGCAACTGTGGTGGTCAAGGAAAGGATAAAGATAAGGATTCCTGCATTCCTAGAGAAAGAGAGAAAAAGAAGAATTGTAACTAAGTCCAACTGTTGATGCTTCTCAGGGGAACAAGAGGATGGGGGTGTGGTGGGGTCAAGTGTGGAGGAGTGGAGGGAGGCAGAACACTCGTGGCTCAGCTACATTACTACAACTTGAAAAATGGATCAAATTAGTATGTGTATTCTTCAGATTTCTCTTTACATCTATTAGAAATTGATATAATGGGACAGGACGTGAGGGGAGGATGTGAGTTAACATACACACTAATTCTTTTTACAAAATTTGTCATTCACCAAGTGAAGGATCCGAGTGTTGGTAAACTTTTTTTTTTCCTTAATGAAATCAATTCCATTTTCTTAATACAAGACTTTGAGAATCCAAGTACTTCTGTCGCATCATGGTTCTTCTCACTCAGCAAGAAATATTTTATATATTTTATCAATATCATCAATATCTTTCAGTATATTACAATAAATCTTGCAAGATATTTCAAATATCATATCAAAACAACTACAAAATAATTATAATTAATGACTAGAGTAGCATTAGCTAAGCAAAATAAATAAATATATATATATATAAAGACACAGACACATATGTAACAGTACCACACATGCGAGACAACAGGTGTGTAGGACAGGTGTGTGACAAGCAACCGGCTGTGTTAGTCTGTCACTCAACTGACTTCTTGATCTTGCTTGTAATTTGATTCATTTTTCAGAGTGTGAGTCCCTGTTATAAGCTGCCCCTGCGCTAAGGCTGACAGTCTCACTCTATGGCTGGACCGTGTCTCATGTACGCGGGCTCATTATTAATCATGTCTTGAAATTGGCTACGCACTGAACCCACAAGCAGATAAGAGGTGAAGAATTAGGCCATGGGTTTGTTTTGTGTATGTGAGTCCTTTTCTTAATTTTTTTACTACTGTACTTTAATTCACATGACCAGGATATAAAAAGGGTACTGGAAAGGCTAAGCAGTACTAAAAAACTCTGTCCACATTTGGTGTGTGAGTCAGATGTCTCTCACTCGTACTCAAACATGCTCTTTTCCAAAGTTTATAAAACACATTCATACTGGTAGGTCATGGTTCATGTAGGTCATTAAGTAAACATACTATTTTAGAGTGTAATATGTAAACAACTCATCGGTCTATCATATTTAAGCTCCTTCTGGGTCTCATTCCACTTTTTCTTTGCATAATACGTAACACCACTAAGCCTCTTGTGTGCTTCCCTGTATCACACTGCAGGTTTCAGAAATGCAAATATTTTATAATTCTCTATTTCAATTGCAACTCTTATAGTTTTATGGCAATCTGAAAGCTAGTTTTTTTTTTTTTTTTCTCCTTCTCCCCTTCATTTCTAAGCAATCTGGATAAGTCTCACTCTGCCACACACAGGCACACACATTTGCAGCCACACGCATGCACATGCATGCGCACACACATACACAACAACATGCAAGCACACACATACACTGACACTGAGAAGCACACATAGACCTACACTGGCCTCCTAACCACTTGTGATACAGAAGGAGAGAGTGAGGAGGAAGAGAGAGACAGGAGAAGAGGTCCCAGGCAGGGGGGGCGTCTGAGCCATGAAACGGTATCCATGATGATTTACCCTCAGACTTCACGTGTACCAAACTCTTTAGTACGTTATGAGTATGGATGAGACAGGCTAGCGGTGAACCAGTGAGTCAGGAGTTGACAGGAAGGGGCAGCAGCAGCGGAACCTGGAACCACCATGCTACCACCATACTGCCATCTCCTTTACCACACCACAGTCACCACACTATACCATTACTACAATAATTAATGTAGTTATAGCAAAGTGCTCATTCATGATGCAACCATAAAATGAAAAATATTAATATAACATTAGTCAGAGAAAAGTAATTGATTAATATGATTCAACACCACCTTCAAGCAATCATGAAACAATAAAAACAAAAATATAATATTCCTGGAAATCCGAAGGGATGATATTTGCCTTACACCTGAGTATCTGTTGACAGACTCAGAATACGAGACTCAATAGTTAAAGTGACCACATGTGAGCTCTTTCCAACAGGACCCAAAGCTGGATAACGTTTCAATCCCTAGCTGCATCTTGTCCATGTAATCTGATGCATTATGATCTGATTTCTTTTCTCAGAGGCCAACAGAGTTACTGCTGTACCTTGAATGCCATCAGTGTCCCTTGCCACACCCTGGGAACGCCCTACAAACACAGCTCATCTTGTATGTAATATTCCAAGCTCTTGGTAGCCTCCCCCCTCCCTCTCCCTCCCTCCCCAACACAGCCAGTTATTTCCTGGTGTCACAACAAAGTGCAACAAACAAACAAACATTGCCAGAATGGATGGTGAGGTGTCTAAAAAAATTCCATCTGTGTAGCGTCTGCCACTGAGGGTGAGTACAGTAGTGAAGACACGGAGCGGAGGGCGGGTGACACAAGCAACAACTGTTCCACTCTGATTCTGTCAGCACATGTGTGACGATGGTGCCTACACTCTTACAGAAGAAAACTGCACAATAAGAATCAAGAGAGGAGGCCATGATGCTTGGGCTGAGTGGTACAGCCACTATACCAAGCCTGTGTGGCTGCGTATGACAGCAGAGGAACAGCTTACAACAGGTGCTGATGTGATCTATGACACCCTGTGAGCTGTGCTGAACTCTGAGGTTGTTGGACATGAAGGACACGCACTAGTGAGCTGCCCTTCAGCCTTGCTGGTCTGGGTCATGTCAGCAGTGGCTTGTTGACTCGTGTTCCACACCACGTGTTACAGATGTAATCCACAGACATTATGTTCGTGTTTTTCTATTGGCAAAATTTTACAAAACTGTCATGTTAATTAAAAATTATAATATTGTATATAAGGCCTTGGTCATAAAATCTTGACTGCAAAGTCTGCTGTTGCTGTGAGATGTTGCGTGATTGTCTGTGTGAGCGACTAGACTATGACAGGGAGGAAGCAGGACTCATCCTACGGCTGCCTAAACTAAATGTGTGTTACTGCACTGAATGACTCGACTCAAAGTCCATGCATGGAACAGACATCCCCATGCAGGCCTACGGACCGTCCGGACAAGTACAGTACGTTTAGTTAAAAAAAAATCAAGTAAGAGCAATTATAATAACTGAGAGAACCAAGAGAAAGAAACGTCTGTCACTGTACAAGATATGACAAATATAAGGAAACACTTACCAACTGGCAATGTTCAAGTATTGAAAACTATCATTTAGATAAGGTTCTTCTTGAGAGTAATGACTAAAAATGCATACAAAACCAGACTATGGGACAGAAAGTGCACCAAGTTCCTGTCAAAACAGACTTTTGCAGTTTTCTTACAAGACTGTTAGATTGTAGGCACCAACATCCACAGAATACAGTATAAGAAACCCACAAAGCTGAGAAAGTCCGGCAGCTCACTCTCTGCTCATACTGTGATTTTGTTCACATTTTGGTCATTTGCAAAAGATATGAAAGAATATGTAAACAGTCACTGCAAACTTTACCCAGTAGTAAATTCATAAGAAATTTACATTACCACTTTACAAGCTTGAGCCTGTATGACAACAGCAATACAATATTTCAGCAAGTACAATAAGAGTATTTGAATATATCCAGCCTCCTACAGTGTGAAGCAGCTTACAATTGGCTACAATCAATATTCCGATCCTGGAATAACTTTACTGTCAGGTAGATACTGTTAGCCAAACGGTGGTAGCAAGAAAGGTCGGGTCACCAACAGGTCAGCTTGGAAGGTGCCAGGTCAGCTTTCTTGTCATCTGAGGCAATTCTTCATTTGACACATCTTGGTATTACAACTAATAAAGTCAGGTCTGAGTTTTCAGAGTGACAGAAAGGTAAGCTGACAGTGTTAGATGATTAGCTAGACCAGTAATATGACATAACAATGCTATTATGAATCAAACATGTGCCTGCAGGTGATATTCTGGTACCGGCCTCCCTGGCAACCAAACAAAACATTGGCCATGGGCAGGAACTTACCGCATTGATCCCAGACAGCTGCTGTGACAGTTGCATTACCACACCAATGGTCAGTGGCATGCGCAGGGTAGAGTTTCGTAACAGTTGGAACATTGTCATATGTGCCTCTGTCCTGCTGGCTGCCTCCTCATCCCTCATCTCATTTATGTCTTCATCAACATGCGAGGAGTTGCGCAGTCGCCGCAGTGCTGTGTTGCGAAGTGTGTTTGAGGATGTGGTAGGGAGAAGAGACAAACAATATACGGATAATACTGTACATGGCTCAGACATCACTGAGACGAAATAGTGATCGAGTGTTGTGATGGCAAGAATCACAGAAAGCAGAGCACAGCAGGATTACCCACTGCACACACTCCCATAACACTGATTGCCTATAACATGGCAGGCCACTGACTGGTTGCTAAATGTTACCACGAGGTGGGTAGATCCACTGCAAGTGGGATACAGGCCCAAATGTGCCCGTATACTGCATTCCTAACCAGTGCACAGACATATATCCCAAAGGACTAGGGACATGACTCCTCAGCTACTCTGATGTGGGATGAATGTGTAGGTTGATTGTGTGGGGTGGCAATCAGTGTGATGATGTGGGGTGACAATATGGGATGATGTGGGGTGATGTGAGGTCTACCTCCACATTTATTTTTTCTTTATTTTTTTAATGCAAGGAAGAAGGAACCAAAGGCAAGGAGCCCACAACTTGTCCCCACCAAGAACAAACAAAAACAAGATAAAAGAAAGACAAACTCAAGAGCCGTTCATTTTGAGTACGTTTTTAACTGTGTTTATCTTTGTTTTCATACATTTATAGGCCAGTCTGAAGTGGGTAATGAAGGCCTAGGGGTCACTGGGGTGACATTCCATGACACTGATCCTGATGTTGACCAAGGAACTGCATTATAACCAAGCCTACTGTGTCAACAAAATCTAACTTATCAAGCATCCCCTACTGTAATTACTGCCATAGTTATCCATTCAAACTCAATATTCTATAAAACTATAAAATGTGAATGGTGTTTATTGTCAATTGCAAATCTAGAAGCATGAATAAAGTTAACAGAAATACTGTACCTTATTTTTACTGTAAATATATAGTCTTGGTAATCACCAAGATTTCCATCCTGCTTTTGTATTCATACTAGTCTGTTTCCTCATTCACTTTTATGCAGCTTTTACTTGAGTGTACAGGAGCCTCTGACTCTGGTAGTACATTAATGCTAACAAAGTGAAAGAAATTCACCTCCACGCGCCGCATCCTCCATCTGGCGTGACATGAGGAGGTAGCGAGGTGACTCTGGGCACACAGGCAGCAGCACCATCTGCATAACAGCTGGCACCACAGCCAATCCTGCAAAAACACAGTTAACTAGGGATTTGGAAACAGAGATAATGTCAACAGGATGTTTAGCAAAGCATGAGATAAGAAATAACCAGATGGATATGACATGACAAAGCAACATGACAGAAACAGCATGGACAACTGGAGACCCAAACATACAAAAGATAGAAAGAAAGAGGGAGCTCCTCAGCATTCTTGCAAAACAATGTTGGGCAGGGACTCATAAAGAGAGTTGGGCCAAAAGGAAGGTATATAAAACAGTGGTATAAAAAAAAAAAAGCCAGAGTATGAAAAAATAAAAGAGGGGAAAACAATGAAGGAGTAACTGAGGGAAGAGCAAAAAGGGAGAGGTACTATTTAATATACAGGTAGGGTACTGAAGATATGAACCACCAATTACAAAGATGAACAATGTGCCCTCAAATTTAGGTAATTATCATTACAAACATCCAGACTGCATGTAAGGTGGAGGGGGAGAGAGGGAGGGGGAGGCCAAGGATGAGATGAAGGGATGGAGTGGAGAGGTATACGAGAGAGAGAGAGAGAGGGGTGTGAGCTGGGAGCAGGGCTAAAAATGACGGGGGACCGGGGGACACGGAGGAGATTTGTTTGTGGCCATCCCTTGTGGGAATAATGCATCTGGCAATAGATAGATAGAAACATCCAGACTCCTAAAGGGCTGTAGGATGATGAAGCTAGATGCAGTAAATATGAAATGATGACATTCAGGTGTGCTTCAAGTATGCCTTGCAAGATGTGAGCAACGTAAAAAGTGCCACACAAACATCCAAGTGGATTTTAATGGAAGTGAAAGACAAGTGAAGTTTATAAGATCTTCAGTACACTATATGCTGTTCCTTATTATCAAAAGGTATAATCACTACACAAGGAATATGATGTATGGTACTGAATGGCACTACCTGTAAGTATGGTGTTCTGCTGCTCTTTGGTACAGGTTTGCAGCAATTTTTATATTTCAGAAAGTTGTCTTTTAAGCCTCCCCCCCCCCCCAGGTCAAAGTTCCAATGCTACCTACTGAGCTGATTTGACAGTTTTCCCCTGAGTTTACAGCCTCAGTTATAAGGAAGAAGTTGTAATATTTTGGAACATACCTCCCTTTCCATGGGGGAAGCAGCCTAGGTATATAGATAGATATAGATCCCTGACTTATGAAGAGATACTGTATTGTGAACTGTAATCCAGCAGAATGTACTTCATACCAACCTAGCAGTAATGGCCAGGCATTGCTGTTGCCTAGGAGCTGCTCAATGCCAAGGACCTGAGAGAGTAGGAGGCCAATGGTGACTGCCAGCTGGTTGACGGTACCAAGGCCTCCACGCAGGTTCAGTGGGGCGATTTCACTGATGTACATCGGTACCAGCGATGTGTTGAGCCCTGCCATGTGGACAATCATTAAGAGTTGAATATAATCTGGCATGGAATGAGTTGGAGGAAGGGCAGCCTGATGGTGGGAGACAGGGTGACATGGAGATAATCTGTTTATGTCCATCACTTCTGGGATTAAGGGGTATGACTAGTAAAGATAAGCAAAATATTTTACTTTCCAAACAAAACACATTACAATATGGTAATATCCAGATACAGTAAACATCCTCTCATTTGGTATCTTTGGGACCAAGCAGGTTCTGAAAGAGCAGAAAATGCCGAATGACCGGTTAAACCTGCCAAAAAGTTTCTAGCATTCATGGTCAGTCACCCCAATGCAATCACAGTGTCTAACAAGTATTATTGGGCATCCTAAGCTAATGGCCTATGCAAATTTGAACTTCAAGCCAATCCTAGAGTACAAGTAGACTGCCAAGGCCAAGAACTCCTTGTCTTATTCCTTACTTAATTCCACCTACCACTAAACAATGTAATTCACCCTAAAAAAAGATCCGCGGACTCAAAGTGTAAATACCATAGTGCACCAGTCACCCTCACTCATGCAATACTACTCTGAACAACTACCCTTCATTTACCTTAACTTGGGAAATTTTTGTCTTTTTGCAATTCATTTCCCACAGCTCAGTGGCTGCATATGACAATGCCACTTCCTCATGATCAGCACCACATTCCACAGTTAATCTCTTGCTACAGCTCAGCATTCAAGATAGAAAGGTGGCAAATTTAGGCCAAGTTACAGTGAGG
Organism: Coenobita brevimanus; assembly: GCF_032717465.1. Classification (NCBI taxonomy): domain Eukaryota; kingdom Metazoa; phylum Arthropoda; class Malacostraca; order Decapoda; family Coenobitidae; genus Coenobita; species Coenobita brevimanus. The sequence continues at coordinate 1,847,593 of NC_136974.1, read as the reverse complement.
AGAGTACAGTCACTTTCTTTTAATATCTAAAATGTGTAACCTAGTCCCAAGTTTCTATGGTATGCTCCTAATACAGAAATAAAAACTGGATGATAGAAAGAACTAACCACAGTTGATGCCGATGACCAGCCTGCCAAGGATAAGCATCTCATAAGAGAGGGTCATCTTGGAGAAGCCCATGAGACAGGCACCTCCCACCCCCAGCAGGTTGTTCAGCAGCAGCCCCTTCTTCCTGCAAGACAAAACAAAGTGGATGATTTACACACACGACCACCAGACTCAAGACATTTGGGAGTGAGATTTAGGTATTCTGCTGTTGATTTAGCAATCTGAGTGCCAGATGTGGAGATTTTGGTGCTATTTCAGCAATCTGTGTGGCTGCCAGATTTAATGACATAAACATCTATTTAGTGCTAATTTCTGATGGTCATTGGTATGTAGTCCAGCAATATTTACATATGGTATTAAAAGTGGGAAGGGGAGCCGAGGATGAGATGAAGGGATGGAGTGGAGAGGTATATGAAAGAGAGGGATGCAAGCTGGGGGGAGGGCAGTGAAATGGTGGGGGACAGGGTGACATGGAGACAATTTGTTTGTGGCCACCCCTTACAAGACTAAGGTGTCTGGCAACAGATAGAAAAATAGATACATGGTTACATTCTAGAAACCAAATGATCATTCTTGCCTTAAATGTCTGGAGTGAATACCCTAGCCCTGGGTCCCTAAGCTACTCACAGGGGACAATACCGGATCTGGATACTGGATGATTCGATGGAATAACAATTTTTCAGGCAAATATGGAGTCCGTTCCCATCAACATTTTTGCATCTTTTGAATTTCACAAGCCTGGGTCACAACCACACTCAAGTTGCACTACATGTCATACATACTTTCAACTCACTTCAGGTTCTCAGGAATTCTGCACACATATAATTTTTGTCTTGCCACTGCCAGATAATCATACGCAGTCTACAAGAAGCATTCAAAAGTGCACAGGTTAGACCCTCACACTGATGATGTATTTATCGATTTCATTCTTGCTACCTCCAGACTGAGAGTTACTTTTTTTTTTTTTTTTTTTTTTTTTTAAATAACAAAACAGAGGAAGGAAAAACAAGTGAATAAAAACAAAACTAATCCATCCACCAGATTACTGGTGTCCTCTGTTCATAAAATATCTGTAACAGTTAGACTTGAACAGCTGTAGCAACATGAGGGCTAACTGAAGGCTATATCTAACCCTCCCTTACAAAATGCCTCTCCTCAACTAAATGAAATTGTCAGGAGGTAGTAATGTAAATAAATAAATAAATATATATATATATATATATATATATATATATATATATATATATAATGTCATCAGAATGAAAGGGTAAGGGTCAATGATCACATTCCCATGTAATTCATGAGTAACATCTAACATCCACATCAAATTTAACCTTATCATCCACATCAAATTTAACTTTAACATCCACATCAAATCTAACTTTAACATCCACATCAAATTTAACCCCTTCAAGCTGAGTATGTGTTTTATTTAACCTCACATGCCAGGATCACTAAACAAGGTGAAGGGGTTTGGCATGATCTTCATTAACCCCTTCTGCATGAGAATGAATTTTGTATCTTACTCTGGCTAGCTTGAAACGATGAATTCAGCTGACAAGAGATTCCTCGGGGGTGAAGGGTTTAGCCTCTTCAGTACAATGATGTATTTTTACAGTATTTCAAAAGTTCTATCTTCAGCAACTTTCTTCAGGTTAGGGATTCAAAATGGAAATTTTTAACACAGCCTTCATTAATATCTCTGCTACCAAGGGGCTGTCCTCAACTGAATACATCAACTGAATATCTGCACTCACAGATAGTGTATATCAGTACATAATTATGAGCACTGTACCAATCCACACCCAGGATTCACCCATGGCCACACTTAGAAATCACACAACACAATAAGCATTGGCACTGAAGCATTTATCCATGGCATGGTAGGTAAGTCCTCATTATATGTTGTGTTCTCCAAAGTATCACATTCTTCCATTTTAAAAAATTAATAAAAAAATAATTAAATAAATTGAGGGAAACTGATTAATCAACTTAATAGTTTTATAGTTGGCAATGGAGTTTGAATGGGCAATTTTTGTTAACAGCAAAAATGAACATAAAAAACAGCAACACACACCAAGGACTCTCTGTACTTACAACTCATACCCGTCGTTCTATGTAAACTTTTTTTTTTTTTTTACCCTTTATTGTTACTGGCCAGTGTGAATTACAGAAAAACTGCCTTAATACAGTTCACCTGCTGCTAATAGAGATAATTTGCCAGTTTCCTTCAATTTACTATAATATTACTTTACAAATAAAATAAATGTAACCTACAGGACAAAAAATCCTGACTTCCAAGGACTCTCTGTACTCTGTAAAGAGCTAATACCAATATAATGTCTACTACTTACATTTCACAGTATTACCACATCTACTCATAAATAATCAAAAAATGACTCAAAACATCCCTTTGCATTTCTGAAATGAAGGAGTCAAGGATGCTTAGCGTACTTGCTCTAGTTCGATGAAGATCCCTAACCTCTTTCGGCTCAATTGATGATCAAGTGTCATCTTGTCAGCCAGGTGGGTAGAGCTGACTAGTAATAAATGTGAGTCATTCTTAACTCAAAACTGAAGCTCATAAAATTTTATACAGCCATGACTTCATATTTGAGGTGGATGGGTGAATCACCCAAGCCAGGACCACTGGATCATACTGCTCGGAAGGATAAGAAGAGATCCTTGGAGAGACCGCTACATCTCTCACAAGAAATACGCTGCCCTGCTGCGCCCTCAAACTGCCAACCCTACAGTCGTGAAGCACGAGCACCACCACTGAGCTTTTCTGGCCCCTGCACTTCTAGACCCGAGAGTTCCATCAGGTGAAAGCATACTGACCATAATAGTCAACTAAATAACTGCATAAATTAGCCTTAAACTGTAAAGATCTGTCATTAGAGAAAACTATAATTATAACTTGGTAAATATCAAGTCACAAAGAAATTAATCAATTACAGCTGTATGTCAAAATTATTTGGTTGCAAATGATACTGCAACGTAGGTTAGTCTAACTGCTTCACCGGACCTAGTGACTGTCTCTCCTGAAGTTATTCTTCATACTTACAGATTCATTTGATCTGTTGTTTGACATGAGCTTTTATCTTTCACACATCCACACACTCATTCCACTTATTCCTATCCTTAGGTACCCAACCACCACCACCCCCACCATCACACCTCACCTGCCAAATCTGTTTCCTACTGATCCACCGCAGAATCCACCAATCATCCCCCCAATGGCGAAGATGGACACTGCAATGGACCAAATCAGATCCTGCTTGCTATTCTCGATGTTCTTGCCAAATCTGGTCTTATAGCAGTCGCCGATGAAGTTGCCAATCACGGACTGAGGCGCATTGATAACCCCAGTGTTGTAGCCGAACTGGAACATACCAAGCACCGCAGCGAAGATGGCATAGCAAAGGAAGCACGTCAGGCCCTGCCAGAAGTTGAGCACTGGTGAGTTAATGTGGTAAAAGGTAAAAGTGGAGGGTAAACTGTGTCTGTGTGCGTGTGTTTGTGTATTGGTCAAAACTAGAAAACAGCTTGGAAAACAGAGAAATCATGCATATGCTGATGGAGTGTTAATTCTATTTTTAAAAACTGCATATAGTTGCGAATAAGGAAGGATTTCCATGAACAGCACTTATGGAAATACTGTCTTGAAAGAAGGTAAGACTGACCACAGAGTAAAGATGTGTTGAAAGAAGGTAATACTGAACACAGAGTAAATTGTGTTGAAAGAAGGTAATACTGAACACAGAGTAAATTGTGTTGAAAGAAGGTAATACTGACCACAGAGTAAATTGTGCTGAAAGAAGGTAATGCTGAACGCAGAGTAAAGATGTGCTGAAAGAAGGTAATACTGAACTCAAAGTAAAGATACCATGCATAGACTGGGGAAATAGTAGTTGATACTAGAAGGATCAACGTGGATGTAGGCTGGGAGTTGATCACGTGTTACATGAGAGAAACTGAACCAGGATAGTATGAAGAATGTATGAAGAGTGTTTGCAGAGAATATTCTGGTCATGAATGTGATCTTAAAGAACCATGTATACAGTATTATGATAAAGGATATTTTTCATATTATGTGCACTGGATGTTACAGGAAAACATAAAGGTTCATATATGTTCTTGTACTGTGCGTTGGGAAAATGTATTATGATTGGCTATTCAGAGGGGATCCATGCATATTTTGGCTTAAGGTAAATCAATGGCGGCTGCTCATACAATGTTGATAGATATGGTTTGAGTGATCAGTGTGTATCAGTGTCGGTGGAAGAAAACGTGTGTTATGTGGAGATGGACTTTATCCTGGGAAAGAGAATCACCTTGGACATGTTTGTTAAATGGTGATAACTAAGGAATGGGAGGAAAATTAACAAGTGTTGGTGGGAGAATGTGTGCTGGAAGTTACTGAGGCTTGTGTCACGAGGAACTGGATAATTTGTTAAGGCAGATATACAAAAGTGACATATGCAAGAACCGGGAGCCAAAATTACAACTACCACATGTGAACCCCCTTGAATGTGATTACAATTTCTTTTATATTTTTCTTGCTATCTCCAGGTTATTTTACTCAGCTTGGTTAAGACTATGTAAACTAAAGGAATCAGATACATTCATTAACCCCAAGCTGAATAAAACTGCAGGGCAACAGTAAGATTACAGTAAAACAATCAAGACTTTCTCAGGTGGAAGGGTTTGTGAATCAAGTGCTATTAATTTGTGTGTAAATTTAGTCAAGATGGTGATGATGATAGTTTTGCCTAAAGCTGATAAAGGAAAGTGAAGGACAAGACGTTATTGTTAACTTCATGATATGGGAGTGTAACTGACATCCAGAAAACTCCAACATGGAGTCAGGGAGGGAATAGACTCTGTTTATGTATAAAAAGGGGATGTACTGACTCAAGAGTAAAAGTACGATAATGTTTTGAAAATTTTGCTGAATCTGCCTTAACCCCTTCACTCCCATGACATCTTTTATGCTCTTGTTATCTCCAGATGATTTAACAGAAAGGTCCCTGGTGCTGAGGGGATTAATGGAAACTAAAGGTAATCTTTCTAGTTAACACAAAAAACAAAACAATCTCCCTTCAGGATGATAAAAATCTAGAGATAACGAGAAAATGAAAAAAAATTCACTAGATTGGTGAGATTAATGATAATGATTGTAACTAGACAAACTCACTTCCTTTTTTTTTCTCCCCAGTATAAAGTGTATTACTGCTTGTCAATGTATTCCACAATTTCTGATTCTTACACTGCTCTTTAGGAAGATGTGTGGTATCCTTGTTGGTAGAATATGATTACCAGAAAAATTATTATTATTATTATTATTATTAATTATTACTACTACTACTTCTACTATGACTACTACTACTACTACTGCTACTACAATGGTACTAACATCACTACTACTATTTTCAACTACTACTACTACTATGACCACTATTACTATGGTACTATCACTACTATTTTCAACTACTACTACTACTACTACCACTAGTCATTATTAATGTTGCCATTAAACATCATTTAATTAAACCATTATTGCCCCCCGAAAAAAAAAGACTAATGACAATATTCACATTATTGTTAAAAAAAAAAAAAAAAAAAAAAAAAAAGTTACATGTAGAGGGATCAATTGTATACATGTGGTGATTCTGGATATGCATGGACACGACCTCAAGAAATGCAGAAATGCTGACAGTAAAAGTTGGCCACTGCAAAACACCCCTTTAAACCCGACAATATATTTTTAAAAGAAAACCTCCGCTAATTCCAACAAATTTTATTCAAGTTAGGAAGGACGTCTAGTTTTGACGGGGTTCATGAAGGCCATATCTAACCCCTCCAGTTCAAGATCATTCCTAGCAAGAATAAAATTGTCTGGAGGTATGAAGAATATGCTTAAAAAGTATATCACCAGACTGAAGGCATTTTATAAACTGCATATATACAGTATGGCAGTTATGCACAAATGAAGTTAAAACCGTCTACGAACATGTCATACAACTGGTCTAGAGGTACTCTGGCATGTCTCTCGCAGGTAAATATAACAGTAGCCCCTCTATAGCATCACCTACCATGCAGTTCTACACACAAATGTTTTCTAATGTTATGTTGCATCGGATGACCAGAGTCTAGCTGGCATACGAGCTTTCCTAGCACCTCTTCCTTTGTGATTTATTTTGCCTATTACATCTTAACATTTTCTTGTGTACTAAATAATTTTTATAATATAATTTCTGACATACTTAGCATCATTAAACTGATGAGGATAATGCAGTGCCATGTGGAGAATTAATTGCTTAGGAGGAAGTGCTACAAAGTCTCTAAATCCACTCAGGGAAGCATGATACAAAATGGAGATCACCAAGGGGAAGATATGCCCCTAATTTCTGACAGTAATGAAACACCTGTAAATGGTAGATGCGACTAGCCTGCATCCCACACTGCAATGATAAACAAAGGTCACACACATTCTATATCACCTCCACGTGCATCAGAAGTTATCGTAAAATACTGGGGGTTTTGTCTACACCTTTCCACTGCCAGTTTTAACCCCTTGAATCCATTGATGTCTTGTTATATTTCGCTCTTGCTACCATAAGATGATTTTACTTATATTACAAAAACACCTTAGTAATGGAAGGGTTAATGAAGGCTCAATTAAACCCATCCCATTTAAAGTCTCCCCTGAATAAAATCATTTGGAGATTGCAGAATACAGGTTATTATCTAACCCTTCCAGTTCAAAAAGTCTCTCTCAAAGTGGAATAAAATTGTCAGGAGATAGCAAGAACAAAATATCAAATACACCACTGGAGCAAAATGGTAAATACTGCAGGGTTTAGACATATGAGGTTGATGCTTCCATGCAGACTAAGGCCACATCCACACCAAATGCTTGTTGGTGCTGGTGGGTAAGGGAGGGAGTTTTGCATCGCTGTGAACCAGTTGACTCTCTCTTCCCTCCTCCCTGCATCCAGTGCGGCCACTTGTATGGGTTACAGTAATGCAAAACTCCTGCCCACATCTGCCCGCACCAGGAAGCATCTGGTATGGGTGTAGCCTAACACAGGTAAAGAGTAAAGGAGGCTACAACAGGGCACAGAGGCGGCAGGCCAGCAATGAGGCAGCATCACCAGGAGTCATTGAAAAATTGTACAGCAGCAGGGTAGGAGAGGAAGGGAGACTGACTGAATGGGGAGGGGGGAGGGATGAGTATGAGGGGAGGAAGGAGGAGAATCAGACTGAACAAGGAGGGGCACTGACTGAATGGGGAGGAGATGAGGGAAGGCATTAGACTACTTGGGGAAGGAGGGAGGGGAGGAGGACCAGCTGCCTAGAGAGGAGTCAGAATGGGAAGGGGAAGGATGATGCCGGAATGAGTGGGGTAGGGAATGGAGGGAAGGAATCAACTAATGAGGAGGGAGGTGTACGACTGAGGTGGAGGGATAAAAAGGAATCATAACATGTGGGGAGAAGAGAGGTTGAGAGGAGAGGAAAAGAGAGGAGAGGAAAAGAGGGAAGGAGAGGTTAGGGGAAGGAAGGTAAAAGGTACAAAGAGTTGGGAAGGGATACCTGAAGGGAGGGGAGGGGAGGGGAGTGAGAAAGAGGGAAGGGGAGGGGAGGGGGAAAAAGGAGAGGGAGGAGGGCAAGCGGAAGAGGATTGAGAAGGAGGAGGGGGAGGGGAATTGGGTAGCGGAGGAGGGGGAATGAGGTTGGGGAAGAGGAGGAAGGGGATAGTGAAGGAGGAGGGGGAAGAGGATAGGAAAGGAGGACAGGGAAAGAGGAGAGGGAATGGGATGGGGAAATACGAGAGGGAGAGAGAGAGAGAGAGAGGTAAGTGAAGGGGTGGGGAAAGAGGTAGGGAAAGAGAAGGAGAAAGAGGAGGGGGAGAGAGAGGAGAGGATAGGGGAAGGGAAAAGGACGGTGAGAGGGATGGGGATGCCTAACCTAGTCAATGCACTGGGAGGGGAAACTAACCTAAAGGCCATCTAATTTACAGCATAAAAATTTTTAAATGACCCCTTCGAGATAAACTGATGTGTAAGATTAGGCAAGACCATTCTAATATTAAAATCAGATTATGTGTGACTTTTCTAGTCTTAAAATTATTATCACCAGGTGAAAATTATCTATAAAGTGCTTTGCTTAGAAAATAAAACTATCTTTCATTTTTAGTCTCAATTGAATGGAGGAAAATTTTGATTACACTTGTATCAGATAAATAAAAAATAAAAGATGCAAGAGTACTACAGGAAGAGAGAAAGAAAAAGAAAGGGAGAGAGAAAGTGAGAGTTAGCAAGAGAGGAAGAAGATACATACCGGAGGAGAGAGAGAAGAAGCCTAAAACGAGAAGAGGGAGAATTAGGTGAGACAAGAGATAAAAACAGACAAGATCAATGGCATTTTCTGACATCATTTTTTGGTAAAAGGAAAGCTTGAATTATTATAAGTGAAAAAAAGTACATATCCATTAAGGGAGGAAGACATTACCCCTCCTCACAATGTCCACTGTGTTCCTGCCGCCACCAGACGATTCAATTCAGCCTAGATTTTCTACCTGAAGAGGGCGAGATTATAGCCTTCATTAACCCAATGGATACAGCTCAGGAGAGACTTCAGAGCTTAAATTTAGCTTCATTAACCCCTTCACCCTTACAAATCCTTCCTCAAGCTGAATAAAATCGTCTGGAGATGGCAAGAAAAAAAATGTTAAAAAATGTGCTCTGAAAGGGCTTAAGGCAACAAATACAGGGAGGTCCACACACAGCGCTTGACTAGAACTTCATCTGGCAGTATCTTGTGTGTTGCGGGGATGGCTCAGTCTGCTGGTGTGGGCGTGGGTGTGGCAGTGGGAGCAGGAAGGAAATAAATGATGCAGGATAGACAAACACAGTCTCAGCCATCCCCACAACACAAAAGAAAATGCCCGGCAAAGTGGAAGAGGCACGTTACCTATGGGACCACCCTGTATACAACAATAGTCCCCATTTTCTGTAACATCTTACAAGAGGAGGGGTGGGGGGTACTAAAGTGCAAAAATTAACCCCTTCCTTCCAATGACATATTTCATTCTCTCTGCCCTCAGACAACTTTAACTTAGGGGAGACCTCATGTAGTGCAGGGATCAATGAAGGATATATATAACCCCTTCAGTTTGAAAAATCTATCCTCAGGTAAATAAAACCATCAGGCAAAAACAAAAACAGAGTAAAAATAAGGTAATATAGGGTAAAAATTGAGAAACAACTCCATCATCAGCTGGAAGAGGCTAAATATCACGATGAAGGGGGGAGGAGGAGGTGTGCATACTCTTTGCAGCTCAAAGAAAAAAAAGAAAACAGGATGGGCCTTTATGGTCATACACAGGATTGATAAAACTGGTTATTAATGATGATAGCACAGATTATAATTAAGTCAACCGTTTCCACACCAAATTTATTGACACAGATTTCTCTTTTACAGTCAAATTACTAGACACAGAGACAAACATAAGACAAAGCTATACCCTCATAGAAGATGCTAGAAGGGACAGAAACAAAGGGCCGAATTCAGGTAGGCTTTTCAGGAGACTTCACAACACATCTCTGCTTTTTTTTTTTATTACACCTTGAAATTTTTGTGCATGTTATGGATGCAGACTATCTATATACCGGTATACATACTGTATTTAAAAAAAAAAAAAAAAAAAATTATACAGAATATCAGGGAGTAAAATTCACAATAAACCACCTATGGAAGAGTGCTAAGAAGCCTCCCTATGCCATCGAGAATACGGTGCTATGAGGGCAGACTGAACAATACCTTCTTTATATGGATGGTGGGGGGCTGTGAGGCAGGAGTGGAGAGAGGGCGCAAAATTAATGCGACACAGTCATTGGCCAGGCACAGAACATTTGTTGACAGAGAAATGGAAGTTACAGAGACATAGGGTTAGTTGACGAAGGCAAGGCCGAGATGGGAAAGGAAGGAATGAGGCAAGGAGATGGGAAACAAGGAAAGACAGATGAAGACACAGGAAAGAAAAGAGGTTAATAAAAGGAGGAAGGGAGGGGAAAAATGAAAGGATTTATATGGACGGAGTGCTGAAGACAAGGGGAAGAGAGAGGTTAATGAAAATAAGGAAGGAAGGAAAATACAAGGAGGAAGAGGGGCAGAGAAGGGAAAGAAATAAGACTAATAAAAGACGAAGGAATGTACAAAGGAAGGAGTATGAAAGGAGAAACAGAAAAGGGGATGATGAGGCTTTACACAGGTAGGATTGTATGCAGATAGGAAGGTAATTGGGTAGGTTGGTAGGTAAATAGGAAGTAGGTATACAGTAAGAAGGTAATTAGGTAGGGACACAGCAGGTAGGTAGGTAAGGTAAGGTGTGGTGAGGTATGGAGCAAAAAAAAGTGGATGAGCAGAAGTACGAAATTAAGGACGGAGGGAAATAGTGAGGAACTATGTTGGGGTATGAAAAAAAACAAGAAAAGGAAAAGGAAGGAAGCTTGTGAGAAAATGTAAAGGAGAGGAAGGAACGATGGATGGAAGAAGGGGAAGGGAAAATGAGGAGGGAGAAATGGAAAGCAGGATACAAGAAGGAAGGATTAGGTGAGGGAGGGAGTAAATGAAGATAATCTGGGGCAAAGGAGCAAGCTAAAGAGAGGTTGGGGAGGGGGACTTGTGAAAGGGGGGAGAGACGGATGGAGTGATTTAGGAGAGACATGAAAGACGGAAAGGGGATGAAATTACGAGGGACGAAGGGAATGATGAAAAGGAGGAAAGAGGAAGGAAGCAGGAGAGAATGGATATCAGGGGTGAATGAAGACTGGAGGGATAAATGGTAACAGAAAGAAAGGTTGAGATGAAGTGAGTGAATGAGGGAGTGAACGAGATAGTGAATAAGGCAAAGGAAGAAAATATGAAGGAAGAGTAGAAGTGAGGGAGGGAGAGAAGGAAGGAAGGAGGGAGGGAGGGAGGGAGGGAGGGAGGGAGGGAGGGAGGGAGAGAAGGAGGGAGGGAGGGAGGAAGAGAAGGAGGGAGGGAGGGAGGGAGGAAGAGAAGGAGGGAGGGAGGGAAAGGAGGAGGGTCTGAAAGAAGGAGGGAGGGAAGAACGAAAGGAGGGAGGAACGAAACTCGACCTTTGAAACGAAGTCTGGGGGGCAGACTTCAAGAGCTACGATAAATAATGTTACTCAAGGACATCTCACTCCCTCCCTCCCTCATTCTCTCCCTCCTTCATTCCTTCTCTCTCCCTCTCATACTGCTTCAGCCCCTCTTTCTCACTCACTTTTTACCTCTCTCAACTTTCCAATCACTCAAATCTTCTCTCTTCCTCATGCACCAAAATCACTCAGTTTTTCTTTCTCATCGGTCAGCCTCTCTCTCACTTCATGTCTCTTTCTCCCTGCCTTCCTCCTGCATCTCTCCATTTCTTCTTTATTATCCTTCCCTCCCTCCCTCACCCCCTTCTCTCTTCTTTACCCCCCACTCTTTCCTCTCTCCCTCTGTCCCTCCCTGCACTTCTCTCTCTCTCTCTCTCTTTCACTTTCTAATCCTATCCCCATTTCACTCACTCTCCCCACTCCCTCCTTCCCATTCTCAGTTTTGACGTTTTTTCATCCTCCTTTCTTTCATTTTTTGATTCCGTCTTTCTTTCAAGTAAATTTTCATGTCCCTTTTTCATATCACCATTATCATCATCATCATCATCATCATCTCCATTCATGGCATTTTCTCGTGGTCTATCATTTTTTTTCATCTCCATTCACGTCTATCTTCTGGACTTTATCATTTCAAAATTTCACTCTTTTTTGCATCATCATCTACATTTATGCCACTACCTCTTGGTCTCATCCTGATTATTCCTCCTCCTCCTCACCCCCACTTTCGTCTTCCTCTCCTCATTCCTTCCTTCATCTATCCATCTGCTTCACTCACCTCCTTTCACTTTCTTCTACCTCTTAGTCTCATCCTCATTAATCCTCCTCCCCCCCCCTTTCGTCTTCCTCTCCTCATTGCTTCCTTCATCTATCCATCTGCTTCACTCTCCTCCTTTCACTTTCTTCTACCTCTTCATCTCATCCTCACTATTCCTCCTCCTCACCCCCACTTTCGTCTTCCTCTCCTCATTCCTTCCTTCATCTATCCATCTGCTTCACTCACCTCCTTTCACTTTCTTCTACCTCGGTCTCATCCTCACTATTCCTCCTCCTCATCCCCCTTTCGTCTTCCTCCCCTCACTCCTTCCTTCATCTGTCCATCCACACCATCCTCCTCCTTATCCTACCCTCCACCCAGCTGACGTAAACACTGGCATATCGGATAGTCGTCTCACTGGATTAGGACGCTCTCTAACTCCCTTACCAATGAATTATTATATCTGACAGGTTAATATATTTTTGGATGTTATTTGTGAAACCTATACTGATATAATACTAATAAAACTGACATAAAAGAATAATAAGCTGTAGTGCGTAAAACAAATCGCTATGGAACAGGTGTTAGCCTCCTAAGCTGTCGAGAAAATGGGCCATTTAGTTGCATCCTCCTCTAGTGTGGACTAAACACAGATACAGTAAATCAGGAAAAAAACAATACGATAAAGAAGGAAAGGTAAGGGAAGAGAAGGAGGAGGAGGAGGAGGAGGAGGAGGAGGAGGAGGGCAATAGGTCAATATAACAATCAACGATATAGATCAATTATATATGGACATTAAATCGCTCTCTACTGCCTTAACAGTATGGTATATTCTGCACTCTACTGTATGCTAACGAGTAAGTGAAATCTGGGTAGCAAAGTCCATAGGTTTTCTTACATGTTGTCTAATGGGAGAAACTGAATTGACAGAGTGAGAGTGAGAGAGAATGGAAAAGCTTGAGTAGGAGTAAGAATGAAGGAGGGAGAGAGATGGAGAAAGAAGGATGGAGAGGGAGGTGGGTGAGGGGAGAGGGAGGGTGGGATGGGTCCGTGTGTAGGTGGAGGTGTGGTCTGACATTTTAGCCTCACCTTTATCAATATCTCAACATTACTCTCTCTCTCTCTCCACACACACACACACACACACACATCCTACCAATCACCACACTGCTACGAGATAAATTTAAATAAAGTACGGTACGATCCATTTATAACGGTCGGTCTCCACTTCACTCACTGGTTTCTCGTGTCTTCCAAGGACGGCTCTCAGTTACCTATGCCTACCCTGCATCATTAATTAATTTCCTGCTCCTGCTGCCACAGCCGCGACCATACCAGCAGACTGAGCCACACGAATTTCAGCAGTTCATTCATTTTTAACCTGGCCCTCATTTTCGTCCCTTCGCAGCTTATTTCACGTAGCTCAGTGGCAGACAAAGACACTACTGCGGCTCTAGTGTCTGCAGCACTTCTTCGTGACTGTCATTCTAATTCTCCTGTTACAACTCAGCATTCCCGATGGAGGGATGGCAATTTTGAGCCAAGGTAAAGTGAACAGAGTATAGTGCAGCGTTGTTTCCAGACCACCTATTGTTACGCCAGTACTTGACCCTTCACAGCACAGTTCTTTGAGGAGGTTTGAGAGTCTTTGCCCATTTATTTTATTATTTTTAGGAGCCTGGTGGTTTAGTGGGATGAGGCGCTCTGAATGTGACTCGTAAGGATTCACTTGAGGCGTGGTTGGGATTTACTCCTCACGTAATGCCGCTCATGGAAGAACAACTGGTCACCCTCGCCTTAAAAATCAGGACTGAGCAGCCACCACAATCACCACAAATCACCATCATCACAGTCACATCTATCACCATCAATACAATCACCACATCAATAACTATCATTACAATCACCACATCGAGCATCACAATCACCACATCAATAACTACCATCACAGTCACCACCACAATTACCATCACAATCACCACATCAATCACTATCATCACATCCACATCAATCATCACAATCACATCAATCACCATATCAATCAATCACCATCAGTCACCACATCGATCATCATCAAAATCACATCAATTACCATCAAAATCACATCGACCACCATCATCAAAATCACATCAATTACCATCAAAATCACAACATCGATCACCATCATCACATCAATCACAACCATCACAATCACCACATCATTATCACCACAATCACCACATCAACCAACACCACCACAATCACCACATCAACCAACACCACCACAATCACCACATCAACCAACACCACCACAATCACCACATCAACCAACACCACCACAATCACCACATCAACCAACACCACCACAATCACCACATCAACCAACACCACCACAATCACCACTCGCATTCACCACCTCAACCTCCACCACCACAATCACCACTCGCATTCACCACCTCAACCTCCACCACCACAATCACCACACCGCTCACCACATCCACCCAGGGGTCACCACCACAACATACATCACCACAAATCATCACTAACACCAAAAGCAAAGGAAATCGGATATATAAGCAAGATTTTTGGTGACATACAGGAGCTACTGAGAGAGAGAGAGAGAGAGAGAGAGAGGGGGGGGAGGTCAAGTGATTTGGTGGGGAGGGGGGAAGACCATGAAGGAGTGAGAGAAGAGGCGGTGAGGAGGAGGGGGATGGGGAGGGGGGAGGGAGGAGGGAGGTAGGGAGAAGAGAGGGTTGGCGGGGAGGAAAGGAATAAGATTAAGGGGATGATGGAGAGGGGTGAGGGGAGGAGAGAGGAAAGGGGTGAGGGGGAGATGAGAGGAGTGAGGGGAGAGGAAGGAGAGAGGAGGAAAGGGATGAGGGAGAGGGAGGGAGGAGGAGAGAGATGATGGAGAGGGGTGAGGGAGAGGAGGAGAGGGGTGAGGGAGAGGAGGAGAAGGGTGAGGGAGAGGAGGAGAGGGGTGAGGGGTGTGGGAGGGGGGTGCAGCTCACTTGACCCCCTCCCCACTCACCTCAATATCAGTGGTAATCAATACTGAAGGAAACCACTCAAATAATCTCATCGCTGCTCATCTACCCACTCAACCCACCTCACACCCAACCCACTCGGCCTACTTTGACCCACCAAACCCACCCCACTCACCAAACCCATCCCACTCACCTAACCTACCCCACTCACCTGTCCCACCCCACCCACCTAATCCACCCCACACACCTAATCCACCCCACTCACCTAACCCACCCCACCCACCTAACCCACCCCACCCACCTAACCCACCCCACCCACCTAACCCACCCAATCCACTGATAATACACACCTACACAGACTCGTTTGTCATAAGACCCGCCCACAACACCGCAGGAACTGGGTGGGGAGTGGGTGGTGCTTGGGGAGAGGGGGAGTGGGTGGATGGGGAATGAGTGGGTGGTTGGGGATGAGGGTGGGAAAAGTGTGCGGTGAGTGGGCGGGTGGTTGGGCAAGATGGTGGGCAATGGGTTGGATGGGGAGAGTGGAGGAGTTGGTGGGGGGACAGGGTGGGTGGGGAGAGTGGGGGAATAAGTGGGGGATGGGTGGGAAATGGGTTAGGTGGGGAGAGTGGATGAGTTGGTGGGGGACAGGGTGGGAAATGGGTGGATGGGGAGATTGGTGGAATAGGTGGGGGATGGGTGGGAAATGGGTGGGTGGGGAGAGTGGGAGACAGGGTGGGAAATGGGTGGGTGGGGAGAGTGGGAGACAGGGTGGGAAATGGGTGGGTGGGGAGAGTGGGAGACAGGGTGGGAAATGTGTGGGTGGGGTGAGTGGGAGACAGGGTGGGAAATGGGTGGGTGGAGAGTGGGGGAATAGGGGGGGGGGACAGGGTGGGAAATAGGTGGGGAAGGGGAGGGAAGGATGTGGAGGGGAAGGGGAGGAACAGACGAAGCTGGGAGAGAGGTGAGGAAATGAGAGAGAATATTGGAAGAGGAGAGAATGGAGAGAACTGAGAGGGGAGATGAGGGAGGGGAGCTGGGGAGAGGAGAAGATGGGGAGAAGAAAATGGGGAGGAAATATTAAAGGAAGAATGATAGTGGGGGGAATGAACAACCCAAGGATGAGAGAGAGAGAGAGAGAGAGAGAGAGAGAGAGAGAGAGAGAGAGAGAGAGAGAGAGAGAGAGAGAGAAAATTTGACATTAAGCAGTCCAAATTGGGAGAAAATGATTGAGCGTGAATGAGAGAGAGAGAGAGAGAGAGAGAGAGAGAGAAACTAGAAATTTTTAAAAACGATTCTGTAAAGCCTTCGATGAGAATGAAAAAATGGCTATTAAATTTTTATGTACGAAAAGTTGGAAGTAAACCTGTAATCTATAACTATCAATGAAATATATATATATATATATATATATATATATATATATATATATATATATATATATATATAGGTAAAAATCAGCCTGCATTCCACCTTATATTGCGCAATTTGCAAAGCGATACAGCAGCCACAAAAAGTTCGCGCACAATCTTCATCCAGCATTGTGTCCTATCATATCCTCCGTACGTGTCAAAAGTTATCCTTCCTTCCCATCCTCTATGTGCTTTTATCTCTACCGCTATAAATAAAACATTACACTTTGAAATATTACGTCAGTGAATTTTTGCGCATCGCTGTACAGGGTTCACTTTTTCTATTTTGGATTACTCAAAAATAATAAAAAAATAGGAGGGTGTTACCTTGCCTATGCGTTCGTTCAATAATGTCTCTAAAAGTGAGTGAGCGAGCGAGCGTGAGTAAGAGTGAGGAGGAAGTGGGTGAATGAAGATGGTGAGTGAGACCAAAGACGGAGTAAGAAAGGAGACTAGTGAATGCAGAAGTGGGAGTGGGTGAGATGGTACAATGTGTGAGTGAGTGAGTGAGGAAGAGCGAGTGAAAAGACGCGAGTGAATGAGGGATACAGTGAATGGGGGGGGGGGAGAGAGAGAGAGAGGACTTCGTGAGTAGGAGTGGCTGTTAAGGTCGCTAAATGAGAGTGAGAGTCATCATAACTCACCATAGAGGGCGGAAGCGGCCGGGCAACACTATACATGTCACTATATCACCACCACAACACACACATCCGCCACCACACACACCAAAAACACCACTGCCCGACCTCTCACTGCCTTACATCACTCTCCCCCCTTCTCTCTCTCTCTCTCTCTCTCTCTCTCTCTCTCTCTCTCTCTCACACACACACACACTGACACCTTAGAAAATACTGTTCGTCAATATATATTTCTCGACACTTTGTTTCTACTTTGCATTATTGAGCATGTTTATTCAGACTTTAGGCAAGAGCATTACATTATTATTATTATTTCTAAGTCTTTCAGTATAAAATATCCATCCATCCATCCATCATCCAATCCTACATTGCCCCATGAGGAACATAGGAGCCCGGGGCTAAGCAGTTGGTCCTGACATTTAAGATGTGAGTGACCGCCTCACTCATCCCTGAGTGGCATTACATGAGCAATCAACCCAAACCACCCCTTGGATATAAACCTTCACCGGCTCAATCCGATTGGAGCGCAATAATTACTCACTAAACCACCAAGCGCCAAAATTTGGTTATATGGTTACCACCCAGCGTAGTAAATTGTTTCCTGGTGTACAGGAAACATTTGGCTTGTCACTCAGTGTACAGTCACCCACAGGCAGAAGGAAGAGGAAAGAATGAAGGAAAGAAAGACAGAAGAGGAAGTGTAAAGTTACCCGTAGGCAGAAGGACAAGGAAAGAATGAAGTAAGGGAAGGCAGAAGAGGATGGAAGAAAAGAAGGATGGAGGAGAGGAAAGGGCAGACACCCGACAGCAGCAATACATCGAGTGAGTGGATGGTGAGCGCCCCCACCTACCAATTATAAAATATCAAAATTTAGTAATAAACCTCTGTTTCACGTAAGTTTTACACGGGTGACGAAAGAGCTAATCGCCGAATCCAAATCTGTATACTTCTGCTGGTAACTCTCCCATATTTTTGAAATTCTACAGACTGGGGGTAGATCTGAACATTATTAAATTAGGCTAAGCTTGATTTATGCATGATCACACTCGTCAGATATCAGGGGAACCTCCATGCAGCATCCCTGATTGGTGTGAACTGTGGTTTGATCGATGAGGGGCTCTGCAAGGTCGTTATACAGACTGACCTAGTAGCCTTAATCAAACCAAGGAAACCAGATACAGTGCACCTCCAAACGGACAGCATTATAGGCAGGACTAAGACACTAAGTTATCGTTCGTGACAAATTAATCCTATTCCGTAAGACTGGAATATGAATAATGAAAGACTAGAAATTATCGAAGTCTACCCTACAATTAAGTTTTCTTTCATTAAGATGACAGCCATTTTCTTTGCCAATATTTCATCAACAACTCAAATATACCTCACTCACCACTCATTATTTTTGGCCATATACTGACACTCTCTTCCACCCATCTGATAGGACGGCAGATACAAACCACGAGAGGAGAAATAATGCATGCAGTGATAAAACATGCATGCTGGAATAAAGGGCATAAAGCAAGAAATTAATCTTCGCTTGATATCCAGTCATAAGGAGTTCAAGCTTTTCAAATTTACCTACAAGTGCCTAGCCTTCTCCTTTCCATGTGTCTTATGTAGTGTGCCGGTGTCTGGGTGCTTGTATAGTGCTGGTGTGTGTACTACGTTGGTGCTATTCTTGTAACAAACATCATAGCTTGGGTTTTTGTTCGTGCTGGTACACATTACAAAAATAAAAAATAATAATAATAATAATAATAAATGGCAAATACGAGCTCTTGAAGGACGGAGAGCTTGTAAACAAAAGAGCGTCGGCCAAAAACAACTACGAAAATACGAAAGCTCTTGTAAGGTGAAGAGCTTCGGTAACAACACAGCATCGGCCAAAAATAATTACGAAAACACGAAAGCTCAAGGAGGATCGTAAACAAAAGAGCATCGGCCGAAAATAAAAGGGCGCGGATGCAGCGGTGTGCAAATAAAAGGACAAAAATAGTTTCTTGACATTTATTTGTATTAGGGAGAGTCAAATGCTTGGGCAGGCAGGGGGGGAGGGGGGAGAACTTAACAATAACAGTACAGCAGGTGAACAATGGCGGTGGTAACAATATGCAAACACTACAATAACAATACTAATGCAAATAATGCTACACATAACATCAAAACAGCAGTGATGAGTAAAATTATCATGAAGAGAAACAAATGAACAATAATGAAACATCTTTATTAAACAAATATCATACCAAACTCAGAATAATGGTTTTTACACATGACACTCTTGATATTACCAAGAGATTTTTTTACTAACTAATGAAGTGCATGAACATCAGTAACACAAAAGAAAATACTGACAACAGTTTAATATTAGTAACCAAATCCTTTTAAAATCAGTAGTTAACAATAAAATATAATCTGAAAATACTGATAACATGGCTAAATAACTGATCATTCTTTAAATAACAGCTGTAAATCAGATGAACTCCGATGCATATAACAAATTATACATAATATTAATAATAATAATGATAATAATAATAATAATAATGCGATGATAAACAGCCATGCAAACAGCCACGAATAGCAGTGAATGATAAGCAGCAAAACAAAGTGCTTTCCGTTACAGCCAACATTCCTTCAAAAAAAAGCACATTTATTGGGAAAAATCACAGCATAAATTACAGTACCATGCAAAAATAAGCGTTACAGAGGCGTTACAGGAGGGTTACAGCCACACTCGCCCCTGTTACATGTCTCTATTTTTTATTTCTGTGAGTGGAAGACTGTTGGTTACAAGACAAAGAATATGAAGATATGATTTTTGCTGATGTGGGCAGTGAAGTGGGGATTGAAGATGGAGGGAATACAGACGGGATGGAAGAAAGGAAAGATGGAGGAGAGATGGATGGGGAGGGAAAGGAGAGATGGAGGAGAGAAAAAGGAGATGGAGGAGACAGGATGGAGGGATGGACGGAGAGAGGAAGGAGGGACAGACGGAGAGAGGAAGGAGGAATGGATGGAGAGAGGAAGGAGGGATGGATGGAGAGGAAGGAGGGATGGATGGAGAGGAAGGAGGGATGGATGGAGAGGAAGTAGGGATGGATGGAGAGGAAGAAGGGATGGAGTAGAGACGAAGGAGGGATGGTTGGAGAGAGGAAGGATGGATGGATGGAGAGGAGAAAAGGAGAGATGGATGAACAGATGGAAGGAAGGGATGAAGGACAGAGGAGGGAGGGATGAAGGGATGAGGAGGAGGGAGAGAAGAGAAGGAAACATGGATGGATGGGGGGGGGAGAAGGAGGGAATATGGGAGGAAAGGGAGAAGAGAAAAAAAGAAAATTAAAGGAGAAAGAAAAAAAAGAAAGTATCGGAGAGAGAGAGAGAGAGAGAGAGAGAGAGAAAATCACATGGTATTAATACACACAGCGAGGCAGCGTGCAGAGTTGCGGTGGAGAAAAGCAGAGTTTGAGGCAGTTAGTCGGAGGAAGAGTCAGCAGAGTCAGAGATAAGTCAGAAGCAGAGTCAGTAGAGGCGAAGTACAGTCAGTAGAGTCAGCTGGGGCAGAAGTAGTCAGTAGAGTCAGAAGTAGAGTCAGTAGCTAGTAGAGTCAGCTGGGGCAGTAGTAGAGTAAGTAGAGTTAGAAGTAGAGTCAGCAGGGGCAGAAGCAGTCAGTAGTGTTAGAAGTAGAGTAGGTAGAGGCGAAGTAGTCAGTAGCTAGTCGAGTCAGCTGGGGCAGAAGCAGTCAGTAGTGTCAGTAGTGGGGCAGAAGCAGAGTTAGTAGAGGCGAAGTACAGTCAGTAGAGTCAGCAGGGGCAGTAGTAGTCAGTAAAGGCAGAAGTAGAGTCAGTAAGGGCAGAAGTACAGTCAGCTGGGGTAAAAGTTGAGTCATTAGAATCAGAAATGGAGTCAGTAGTCAGAAGAGTCAGTAGGGGCAGAGGTAGAGTCAGTAGGGGCAAAAGTAGTCATTAGTCGGAAGTGGAGTCAGAAGAGTCAGTAGGGGCAAAAGTAGAGTCAATAAGGGCAAAAGCAGACACAGTAGAGTTAGAAGTAAAGTCAGCAATTAGAAGCAGAGTCAGTAAGAGCAGAAGTAGAGTCAGTAAACGCAGAAGTAGGGGCAAAATCGGGTCAGTTAAGGCAGAAGTAGTCAGTAGAGTTAATAACAGAGGCCAATAGGAAAGTATATAACAGAGATTTGTAGTTCCATGGAGAGTCGGCAAGGCAGGGAAAGGGTAAGTCAGGTACATGGAGAGTTAAATTGAGTCAGGGAGAAAGAGGAGTCAGTCAGAGGAGAGTCACAGGCAAGAGAGAGTCTTGAAGCTAGAAGTTAGGAATGGAGGGAGGGAGAAGGCAAGGAGAGTTAACGAGTTAGGGGTGAGTGGAGAGTTAAGTGGTCATGGAGAGTCGAGAGGAAAATGGAGAGTCGGAAGTGTGAGAGGTTAGAAATGACGGTAGGAGGTATTTAGAATAAACGTGTAAGCAGAGTTACCGAGGGAGAGTTAGTGAGGGAAGAGGAGAGTTAGAGGGTTGAAAGAGGAGATCAGAAGACGCACAGGGAGAGTCAGGGATAAACAGACAAGCGCACACACACGCAAAACACAAGCAAACCGAAGCCACGTAGAGTCAGAAGGCAGAGACAAACACAGACTGACCACGGAGAGTTAACGGGAGAGTCAAGTGGACAGAGGATCAGACATACGGAGACCAACCATGCAGGGAGAGTTAGGGGGGGCCACATGGAGAGTTAGGGGAAGGCCACAAGGAGAGTTAAAAGGAGGTACAAGGAGCGTTAGAGGCCACAAGGAGAGTTAGGGGGAGGCCACGAGGAGAGTTTAGGGAAGGCCACAAGGAGAGTTAGGGGAGGCCACAAGGAGAGTTAGGGGAGGCCACAAAGAGAGTTAAAAGGAGGTACAAGGAGAGTTAGAGGCCACAAGGAGAGTTAGAGGAAGACACAATGAGAGTTAGAGGAAGACACAATGTGAGTTAGAGAAGGCCACAATGAGAGTAAGGGAAGGCCACAAGGAGAGTTAAGGGAGTATCACGGGGAGAGTCGTGGAGAAGCAACAGGACAGTGAAGAAGGAAGGCAGAGTTAAGCACAGTCACAGTGAAAGACGTGGGCAATCAGGAGAGTCGGCAAGTGAAGGAAGAAAGGACGTGGAGAGTTCAGAAAGCTAAAAGCAGAGTCAAGAAGAAATTAATGAAGCTAAAATATGCAAAACGGAGAAAAGTTACGAAAAGTAGAGTTAGGAGAGTCAAAGGCAGAGTCATGAATGTCAACAGTAGAGTCGAGACGGAGAGTTAAACAGTAAATAGCAGGGTCCAGGAGAGTAATAAGGGGTCGAGAAGGTGAGTCAGGGAAGCAAAAAGTATAGTCGAGAAGGAGAGTCACGGAAGCAAAGATGAGAGTCAAGGAGAGTCGAAAGCAAAACGGCAGAGTCAAGAAGAGTCAGGAGTCTAGGAAGAAAGCATAGTCCGATAAGAAAATGGCCGAACGAACAGTCGAGGAGAGTGTGGAGAGTCTGGGGGGCAGGGAGAATGACCATGATGGGGGAATGAGAGTCAGGATAGTGAGGGAGTGAAGAAAAGGTGAGAGAGTGATGGGGGAGAGGAGAGTGCGGGTGTGAAGGCAGAATGGGAAAGGAGAGTTACGGAGGCCACATCGTCAGGAAAGTCGAGGAAGGGATGCAAGGAGAGTCACCGTAAAAGTAAAGTCACACGAGAGATGCTGAGTCAAAGGAGAAGGTGGTTAAAATATCATGAAGGAGAGTCGTGTGAGTTAAGATTAGTTCGGAAGATGTGTGTGTGTGTGTGTGTGTGTGTGTGTGTGTGTGTGTGTGTGTGTGTGTGTGTGTGTGTGAGAGAGAGAGAGAGAGAGAGAGAGAGAGAGAGAGAGAGAGAGAGGCGAAGAAAGGCAAGTCACTAAGTTCAGTCAAGGAAAGGAGAGTCAAGGTTAAAAAAAGTAGAGTCAAAGAAGAATTTTTATTGCTGAAGGGAAGTGCAAAGGAAGTCAAAGGGGACAGGCGAAGTCAAAAGGAAGTCAAAAGCGAGGCGAGAAGGTTGAGACAGATTGCGGAAGTCAGCAGAGTACAACTTTCCCCGCTACAAGGAAGTTTTGTAGTAAGTGGAGAGTTAAACTGATGAAAAGTAGACAAGGAAGTGACGAAAGCAGAGTCGGTGGCAGGAAGCTGAGTCGGAGTGAAAGGGAAGTCGGAGGAAAGTTAGAGAGGGCAGACAAGGAAGTGAAACAGGAAGTCAGGAGGAGAGTCTGAGAGGGCAGTCAAAGAAGTGAAACAGGAAGTCAGAAGGAAAGTTTAAAAGGGCAGTCAAGGAAGTAACAGAAGCAGAGTCAGAGGCAGTAAGTCAAGGAAGTGAAACAGGAAGTCAAAGAGGAAGTCTGCGGCGAGGTGAGACAGACGGTGGAAGTAGAAGCAGACGCAGCAGAAAGCCTCCCCACCCCCACTACCTGCTCAAGTAGTCTCATCTTCCGTCGACGGGTCTGCTCCTCCAGGCGGTCCACGGCCTCCCTCAGCGACTCAATCTCCTCCTTGGCCGCCTGTAGCGTGTCTATTTCCTGCCGGATCACCACCATGTCACGCTTGACCTCCACCACCTCACTCTGACACGTCTGCACGCTCTTGTTCAGCTCCTGTAGTTGCGACCTAGAATGCACGCCCTAGGATTAACACTCTCAGGCGTAGGACTCACTCTCGAGCTCCTACCACTCACTTCCAGGCTCCTACCACTCACTGAGGCTCCTACCACTCACTGAGGCTCCTACCACTCACTCTCAGCCTCCTACCACTCACTCTCGGGCTCCTACCACTCACTCTCGGGCTCATACCACTCACTCTCGGGCTCCTACCACTCACTCTCGGGCTCCTACCACTCACTCTCGGGCTCCTACCACTCACTCTCAGCCTCCTACCACTCACTCTCAGCCTCCTACCACTCACTCTCAGCCTCCTACCACTCATTCACTTCCATATAATCACTAATAAATATAAGGAACTTGAAAGATGAATGAAAGTCTCGCTCTCTCTCTCTCTCTCTGCTACTACTACTACTATTACTTCTACTACTACCACTACTCTTCTCCCAGTGCAAATATTTCTCAACTACCCATCACAGTGGAATATAATTTACCCTTTCACCTCTACTACTACCACCTACCACCTACCACTCACACGCAACCACACAGCTGAACCAGGCAGGGCAAGAACTCGATCCCTACCAGCAAACATCACAACGTCATCAACATACACTGGATCTGAGGCATTCCATTCATCACCACCCCAATTACTGGTGGAAAACAGGGCTGTGGTGGTGGTGGTGGTAGTGAGGACGGCGAAGAATTTGAAATGATGATGATATGATGATGATGATGATGATTGGTGGCGGTGGTGTTAGTGACGACAGCGAAGAATTTGAGATGATGATGATGATGATGATGATGATTGGTGGCGGTAGTGTTAGGGGTGATGCTGAAGACATTTTTGGGGAACGCCTCGGCTACGGCTATGAGATTTTTTGGGGTGGCAGCGGTGGTTAGGTTGTAGGGGTTGTAGGAGGAGAGAATTCTCAAGTTGGTCTCGTCATGGATGGCAGAGAAAGATTAAGATGAGTCTGGGGTTTGATTGCAGTTTTATTCTCAAGAGGGAGTTATTTTGACAAGAGCAGTAATAAGGTGAGAGCAGTTTATGCCAGCTAAAGCCGTCCCTTCTACTCCTGCTTTCTCCACCGAGCCTCTCCTGTTTCCTATCGCGTCCTAACCCCTTCTGCCCTGTCTCACCAATTTCCCCTGTATGTGACTGGTTGGGTCGTGTGTGTGGGCACGTGTATGCGTGTGTTCTTCCATCAGGTGTGTAGTGTGAGTTTTCCATTACGTCATAATTTGCTGTGCGCGAAGTTCCCTAGCTACACTCCCCACTGCTGACTCCTCCAGCTTTCTCGAATTTAAACACGACTTTCCTCAAACCTCTATATTACACATTAACAGCATACATGTCACTAGCTATGATGTGTGTTATGATATCTCAGTGCCCTGACACTACTGCACTTTTCATTCGGCTATGGGGTTATGTGTTAAGGCGGTGGGCGGTGTGGGGTGGGGTGGAGTGGAAGGGGATGTTGTAGTGTGTAGTTCAGTCTGGTGTGGTGGTGCGGTGCGGTCCTGTGGTGTGGTGTGGTGTGGTGCGTGATGATAGTACTGCCAGTGAATCAGCGCCCACGTGGCCACACATGAAGTCACACCAACATTATACTATCACGGTGGACGAGGAACACTATCATCGGGAAAGGTATCACGTGTTTCCCGCCACTCCCTCTGTCATGAAAAATGGAGGGGAGAAATGGGAGTGAGGGCTTGGTCCCCCCCCCCCCTCATCCTCCCCGCATTAGTAGTTGCAATGTGGCGACCCAACAGCCCAGCACTTGTGTTATAAGAAGCTTCGTGCCTCGTATAGTGCTGTGTGGACTTCGTGACAATCTTCAAGAATTCTCTCTCATATGGGGGAATCTATACTCTTTTCACTCTAACTTGGCCTAAAACTGCCATCTCTTTTTTAATACTTAGTTGCAGCAATAAAATTAACACTGGATTATGGTGCTAGTCGTAAAGAATTACTTGGAAAATAGAAACTGCAATGTTCTCTTCTACCACTGAGCTACGTGAAATGTTTTGCAAAAGACGAAATATTTAGGCCATGTTAGTGTGAAAAAACTGTAGCTGATCAGGAGGAGGAGGAAGAGATGATTGTGGTGGTGGTGGTGGTGGTGGTATTAGTGATTATGCTGGTGTTGGCGATGCTAGCGTTAGTGCTGATGATGATGATGTTAGTGCTGGTGATGCTGGGGTTAGTGCTGGTGATGCTGGGGTTAGTGCTAGTGATGCTGGAGTTAGTGTTGGTGATGCTGGGGTTAGTGCTAGTGATGCTGGAGTTAGTGCTAGCAATGGCAGCATCAACAAGGGCACTCACCTGATGGCGTGCAGGGCAGCGCTGGTGTCGGCTTGGTGGTGGCACTGGATCTCGTCAATCTTGGTGGTGAGGTTGGTACTCATGATTGACACCTGCTTCTGTAAGCTGCCAAAACTGGCGTTACTGAGCGGTGTCTGCCAGGCTGCGTGGTGGCTGTCACCCCCCCGCCACCGCTCGCACCCCTCACCACACTCACTCATACTCCCCCTCATGCTAGCCACGCACCAGGCAGCGACAACAGAACAGGGGAAAATCGAGAGCACAAGAGTTAATTAGGTGGCGCGGGGACTGGGAGGAAACCTGGTGGCGTGCCGATGGGGGCTGCATCACGCACTCACCATTCACTCACCCTCATCATTCTTTCACTTACTAACTCACTCATCACTCAGTCACTCATCTTTCACTCACTCTTAGCAATCATACATTCACTCACTCTCACTCACCCTCATCATTCTTTCACTTACTAACTCACTCATCACTCAGTCACTCATCTTTCACTCACTCTTAGCAATATACATTCACTCACTCTCACTCACCCTCATCATTCTTTCACTTACTAACTCACTCAGTCACTCATTTTTCACTCACTCTTAGCAATCATACATTCACTCACTCTCACTCACCCTCATCATTCTTTCACTTACTAACTCACTCATCACTCAGTCACTCATCTTTCACTCACTCTTAGCAATACAGTATACATTCACTCACTCTCACTCACCCTCATCATTTTTTCACTTACTAACTCACTCAGTCACTCATCTTTCACTCACTCTTAGCAATCATACATTCACTCACTCTCACTCACCCTCATCATTCTTTCACTTACTAACTCACTCATCACTCAGTCACTCATCTTTCACTCACTCTTAGCAATCATACATTCACTCACTCTCACTCATCCTCATCATTCTTTCACTTACTAACTCACTCATCACTCAGTCACTCATCTTTCACTCACTCTAAGCAATCATACATTCACTCACTCTCACTCACCCTCATCATTCTTTCACTTACTAACTCACTCATCACTCATCTTTCACTCACTCTTAGCAATCATACATTCTCTCATCATTCATTCTCTTACTCATCACTCGTCACCCATCTTTCACTCTTATCACTCATTCATTCACTCTCATCCATCCCTTTCCACCCACCAATTACAAACATCCGTACAAGCCATCTCTCTCTCTCTCTCTCTCTCTCTCTCTCCATAAGGCCAAACTGACAAAGCCTAATCCTGAATTCTAAAACACTGGACTAATTCGCAAGCAGACGAGTGTAAAGGGATGTATGACTGGCACTAACTTCACTCATGTTCCAGACAGATGGATGTCTTAGCTACCCCTTCAATCCGACGACGTATTATCTATTTCTATTTTTTTACATCTATTATTTTTACTTTTTTTCAATTTCTATCTATTTATTTCTTATCAATTTATTTATTTTTATCTATTTAATTATATCTATTTTTATCTATTTTTTATCTATTTTTATCTATTTTCATCTATTTTTATCTATTATCTATTTTTCTATCATTTTACCTCATCTATTTATATCTATTATATTCACTAGATGCAGAGTCGTATTCTCGTCAGGACGCTCCCTAGCACCTCTCCCTTGGCGATTTATTTTTGGATACGGCTGGTTGATACAATACTGCACGTTATATGCAGCGAAGTGTGATATTAGAATGATTATTATAACACGAATTAAATCGCTTAGGAAGAGGTGTTAGGGAGCTTTCTTTAACTGCATAAAATCGTCTGGAGGGAAAAAAATAATTCTTTTTTTCCTTTCTTACCTTTCCTTGGTATAATCAGCAAAATAAATCGCTTAGTAAAAGGAGTTAGGGAGATTCCTTTAACTGATAATATAATAATAATGCCTACGTATTTTTTTCCCTCTGATGATTTCTTGAAGCCTCTCGTGGTGAAGGGGTTAATTTTCACCACTCATGTCTCACCACTACATTAAAATCACCACCACACTCACCACTCCTCTCAGTCCTCACCACTCATAGCAATCACACTCTCACTCGTAGTCACCACCCATCATCATTCCATCACTCCTCCTCCTAATTCACCTTCTCACTACTCATCACACTTTCATTCACCACTCACTCACCACACTTTCATTCACCACTCACCCTCAACACTCATCACATTTTCATTCACCACCCACTCACCACTCACTCGCTACTCATCACACTCATCACTCATACTCACCACTCGCCCACACTACTCATCACACTTTCATTCACCACTCACTCACCCTCACTATTCATCGCACTTTCATTCACCACTCACCCTCATTACTCATCACACTTTCATTCACCACTTATACTCACCACTCACCCTCCACATCAATTATCAACAATCATCTTCACCACTCACCTTCCTCACTCATCAGTCATTTAGTCTCCACTCACCACCCACCCTCATCACTCACCACCCATCCTCGCCACTCACCCTTACCACTCACCACCCACCACTCACTCACACTCACCACTCATCTTCATGCAACATAACTACAATGCTACTTGAGTGACTACAAAGGGGAGTGGATTTTGGGGGGAGGAGGAGGAGGGGTGGGGGGAAGGAGAGGGAGAAAGGATGTAGGGTTGAAAGAGAGAGAGAGAGAGAGAGAGAGAGAGAGAGAGGATGTGCAGTGAGGATTGTGAGCGTAAGGTGCAGTGCAGTGAGAGGTGTGTCTTTGTGAGGTGTGAGAGAGAGGTGTGAGTGAGTGAGGTGCAAGTGAATCAGGTGCGAGAGTGAGGTGTGAGAGGTGTTAGTGAGTGAGGTGTGAGCGAGAGAGAGGTGTGAGTGAGAGAGAGGTGAGTGAGTGATGAAAGAGGTGTGAGTGACGTGTGAGTGAGAGTGAGGTGTGAGTGGGAGTGATGTGTGAGTGAGAGAGAGGTGCGAGTGAGAGAGAGTGAAGTGTGAGAGAAAAAGGTGTGAGTGAGTGCGGTGCGAGTGAGTGAGATGTTTAAGTGAGTGAAGTGTGAGTGAGAGAGAGAGAGAGAGAGAGAGAGAGAGAGAGAGAGAGAGAGAGAGAGAGAGAGAGAGAGAGTGGTGTTAAATGACAGGTGTGAGTGAATAAGGAGTGTGTGAGAGTGAGGTGTGGGTGTGAGAGAGGTGCGAGTGGATGGGGTATGTGAGAGAGTGAGGTGTGAAAAGCTGTGATTGAGAGAGAGAGAGAGAGAGAGAGAGAGAGAGAGAGAGAGAGAGAGAGAGAGAGAAAGTGGACTGTGAGTAAAGAAGTGAGCTGTAAGAGAGTGGCGTGTGAGAGAGAGGGGTGCAAGAGAGTAGGGTGTGAGATAGGGATGTGTGAGAGAGTGAGAAAGAGATGTGAAAGCCAGGAGAGAGAGAAAGGGATGTGAGTGAGGTGTGAGGGAGAGTGGCATGTAAGACGTGAGAGAGAGAGAGAGAGAGAGAGAGAGAGAGAGAGAGAGAGAGAGAGAGAGAGAGAGAGAGAAGGCAATAGTGTGCGAACGA
This sequence comes from Coenobita brevimanus, assembly GCF_032717465.1. Lineage (NCBI taxonomy): Eukaryota > Metazoa > Arthropoda > Malacostraca > Decapoda > Coenobitidae > Coenobita > Coenobita brevimanus. The sequence continues at coordinate 1,818,070 of NC_136974.1, read as the reverse complement.
GATCTGAGCAAGCCATGCAAAGGAGGATGTGAAAGGGAGAGGTGAAGGTGCGAGGGAGGGAGGTTTTGTGTGTGTGTGTGTGTGTGTGTGTGTGTGTGTGTGTGTGTGTGTGTGTGTGTGTGTGTGTGTGTGTGTGTGTGTGTGTGTGTGTGTGTGTGTGAGAGAGAGAGAGAGAGAGAGAGAGAGAGAGAGAGAGGTATGCTTTTAACACGTAGCCACATAATGAGTTGGAGGAGAGAAAGAGAGATGTGAGGGAGAGATTTGAGATGTGAGGGAGAGATTTGAGATGTGAGGGAGAGATTTGAGATGTGAGGGAGAGACTTGAGATGTGAGGGAGAGACTTGAGATGTGTGGGAGAGACTTGAGATGTGAGGGAGAGACTTGAGATGTGAGGGAGAGACTTGAGATGTGAGGGAGGGACTTGAGATGTGTGGGAGAGATGTGAGGGAGAGAGACGTGAGATGTGAGGGAGAGACTAGAGATGTGAGGGAGAGATCTGAGATGTGACGGAGAAATTTGAGATGTAAGTGAGATCTGAGATGTGAGGGAGAGACTTGAGATGTGAGGGAGAGACGTGAGATGTGAGGGAGAGAGACATGAGACGTGAGGGAGAGAGACATGAGATGTGAGGGAGAGAGACATGAGACGTGAGGGAGAGAGACATGAGATGTGTGGGAGAGATGTGAGATGTGAGGGAGTGAGACATGACATGTGAGGGAGAGAGATCTGATGTGAGGGAGAGATTTGAGATTTGTGGGAGAGACTTGAGATGTGTGGGAGATTTGAGATGTGTGGGAGACTTGAGATGTGTGGGAGAGACTTGAGATGTGTGGGAGAGATCTGAGATGTGAGGGAGAGACTTGAGATGAGGGAGAGACTTGAGATGTGGGAGAGATGTGATGTGAGGGAGAGACTTAAGATGTGGGAGAGATGTGATGTGAGGGAGAGACTTGAGATGTGAGGGAGAGAATTGAGATGTGAGTGAGAGATTTGAGATGTAAGGGAGAGAATTGAGATGTGAGGGAGAGAATTGAGATGTGAGGGAGAGAATTGAGATGTGAGGAAGAGACTTGAGATGTGAGGTAGAGACTTGAGATGTGAGGGAGAGAGATCTGATGTGAGGGAGAGATTTGAGATGTGAGGGAGAGATTTGAGATGTGAGGGAGAGACTTGAGATGTGAGAGAAACTTCAGATGTGAGGGAGAGAGACTTGAGATGTGAGGGAGAGAAACTTGAGATGTGAGGGAGAGAAACTTGAGATGTGAGGGAGAGACTTGAGATGTGAGGGAGAGAAACTTGAGATGTGTGGGAGAGACTTGAGATGTGTGGGTAACTTGTGAGACGTGAGGGAGAGAGATGTGACACGTGAAGGGGAAGAAATCTGAGATGTGAGGTGGAGAGATGAGACGTAAGGTGGAGAGATCTGAGGGAGAGATGTGTGGGCAAGGTCTGAGATGTGAGGAGAAGAGACCTGAGATGCGAGGGAGAGAGACCTGAGATATGAGGGAGAGAGATCTGAGATGTGAAGGAGAAAACACATGAGGGGTGAGAGACAGACCTGTGATGTGTACCTGGGTTGTGAGGTGAGGGGTGAAACGGGGGGGGGATGGGGGGGAAGTTGTAAAAAAAAAAAAAAAAAATGGAGACTAAGTGGTGAGAGTGAAGTGATGGGGGTGAGGGGTGAAGGGGGGAGACCATATGGGGGAGTTACACGTTTAATGACCGAGGGGACGGTGGGGGGTTGTTTAGAGTGGGGGGGGAGACGTAGTGGGGGTTTAAATAGTGGGGGGAGTGGGAGGTCGAAATTTACTGCAGTGTGTGGGAAGGTGAGGGGGGATGGGGGAGGTACGTCTGCCTAAGGGGGGGTGAGGGTGACTGGTGAAAAGGGTTAAAATGGGAGATGTGGTAGGGGATGGGGACTACACACACACACACACACACACACACACACACACACACACACACACACACACACACACAGTACACAACAGCACCCCATATGTAAACACCCACACACTGCACACGCCAAATAATTACATAGAAATCATCACTACCACTTCTTTTACAGCCAAAACACACGTAACATTCGCACACTTAGCCAGGCGAATTCCACACACATTTGTATATATATACTGCTCATGAATACAATGACTACGCGCGCACACCATGTATACACAAAACACATACTCCCTTTCGTGCACACCCACATCCACACACATGCATTAAGTACAGCCGCCATAGATTACGTGCACATAGCCAGGCATACAGTCCATGTGCACGCCCCATATGCACAAAGGGTGATCATCATGTACACCCACACTAGGCGTCCTCCCTTTAAATGATGTGGACATAAAGTACTGACACGTGTCCCGGGAATATGACGGAGAGAAGGGTGAGGAAGAGAAGGGAGGGAAGGGAGAGAAAGTGGAGAAAGCGAGAGAGAGAGGAGGGAGAGACAAGCAGGAGTGGAAGCGGGGAGGGTGTTACGTACTCTAGGACACACTACACACACACACACAGTCTCTAGGATGCCTCTAAGTCAAAGATTGGGCATTGATCATATCTAGGACACCAAGACGCCTGTAGGACATTTCTCTTGAGGGGAGGGGGAATCTTTAAGACAGTCTAGGACATTTCTAAATCACACTCACTGAGGCCAGGTGACCGTCTTTAGAGCCAAATGGGACATCAGATTTCCTAGAACACTTCCATTTAAGCACTATAACACTCTAGGATTCTTCTAGGTAGCGTCTATGTCAGCACTAGGCACACTTGGACACCCTAAAGACACTCTAGAAACTCATCCCATAGCTCTAGGACACACTAAAACACACTGAGGGAACATACATGTGTCCTTCATGCTCGCAATGTGACAGTGAGTGAGTGCAAGTGACTGAGAGGAAATGGATGAGTGTGTATAGAGTGCTAGAGTTAGAGATAGTGCTAGAGCAAGTATGAGAGGGAGAAAGTGCTAGTATGAGAGGGGGGAAGTGCTAACACCAGTATATGAGTGACTGAATGCTAAAATAAGTGCGTAACACACTTGTGGGAGTG
>NC_136974.1:1785016-1810016 GCF_032717465.1 Coenobita brevimanus | reverse complement strand
GATGTGTTTAAAGACAGACTGAGTGGATGTCAAAGTGGGTGCAAAGAAAATGGATGTGGATCAAGACAGACTGAGTGGATGTCAAAGAAGGTGCAAAGAAAATGGATGTGGATAAAAGACTACGTGGATGTTAAAGTGCAAAGAAAATGGAGGTAGATCAAGACAGAGTGGATGTCAAAGTGGATGCAAAGAAAATGGATGTGGATCAAGACAGACTGAGTGGATGTCAAAGTGTGTGCAAAGAAAATGGATGTTGATCAAGACAGACAGAGTGGATGTCAAAGTGGGTGCAAAGAAAATGGATGTTGATCAAGACAGAATGAAGAAAATTGAAAGCCAGTGTACAGTCGGCGTCAAAAGTTCTGTCGCCTCTCCTCCTGTCACGCCCTTTGAAAAATCAGTGTGGCGAATCCGTAGCAACCGACACCGATTGATTTATTCGGGCTCACATCATTGCCCTAAGCGTCGTATGCAAGTCAACCACCCTGACTGTCAAAGTCCGTGGAGAGAGAGAGAGAGAGAGAGAGAGACTTTTGACACCCACTGTGCATCATGGGTATGGATGAGAGAGAGAGAGAGACTTTTGACATCCACTGTACATCATGGGTATGGATGAAAGAGAGAGAGAGAGAGAGAGAAACTGTGCTTCTCAATGCGTTAAAAATGAATGTACAAGAAATAAGACTGATGTGTATTTTTGGAGAGAGAGAGAGAGAGAGAGAGAGAGAGAGAGTATAGGAGAGAAAATGGGAGGAATGCGAGAATGGGAGGAAAGAAGAAAAATGGGAGAGGAAGGGATACTGAAAAAAAAAAAAATATTGGACCTTATGCAAGACAACATTAATACGTAATATCCACAAGCCAATCTCTCACGTCATTGCATTAACCCCCTCAATCCCTTCCTCTTGCAATCTCCAGACGATTTCCTTCAACTTAAGAGATCCATGAAGTCAGGAGGGTTAACTGAGGTATAACTTAACCCCTCCAGATAGAAAATGTCTCCTCTAAGCTTAACAAAATCGTCTGTAGGCATCAAGAAATAAGCTGAAAATAAGTCGCTGGATAGAAGGGGTTAAGAACAGGCCACAAATATCCCATGATACAAATTGTGAAAAATAATCTCAAATATCGATTCGCGTTTTTTTTTTTTTTAATTGTGTCCATTTCTGTGACTTTTTTGAGGGGGTGAGTTGATGGGAGTGAAAGACTGATGGGAGTGAAACAATGAAAACAGCATCTCAGTGTGTGTGTGTGTGTGTGTGTGTGTGTGTGAAAATGTACCTTCGTGCCTACAGGTATGTGTATGTGTGGCTGAAAGTGTAGCTGTGTGTGTGTGTGTGTGTGTACAGAAGCCGGGCACTGAGATGTCACGCTTAATAGAAAATGTCAGGCAGGTTGCAGGGTGGCGGGAGTGAGGCAGATGGGGGGGAGGGCCGGGATGGTCTGTCAGAGGAAGGGATGGGGGGTGGCAGGCCAGGGAATGTTGGAGGTGAGGAGGGAGGCAGGCGATGGAGGTCAGGATGGAGGCAGGCAATGGAGGGAGGGCTGGAGGTAAGGATGGAGGTAGGTAGGGGTGGAGGAGGGACGCACCTGAGCAGCAACTCCTTTACTCCTTCTTCTTTAGCGTCTTCCGGTGTGTTGTGGGCGGGCGGCCAAACGTCATCGTGTGGGCCGAGGCCGCCGTGGTGGCCTAGCGGGCCATCCCCGGCCAGGCCCAGGCCGCTGTCCCGCTCGCGCGCGCCGCACGTGACTGCCGGGGGCGGCGACGGGCAGGTGAACACCGCCTCGTGCACGCGGCACCCGCCTGGCGAGGACGCGGCCGAGGCGCCGCACGAGCAGCTCAGGCACGGCGACGGCGGCGACCCCGGCACCACGCCCACGCCCAGGGGCGGCGACAGCGGCAACACGGGGGCGGCGGGCGCCGTGTGCGGGCGGGGCAGCACCAGGCACGAGTACGGGCTGGTGGGCGTGAAGGGTGGCGCGGGGGAGAGGCGGCCCCCGTCACTACCTGGGTCCGACAACGGCTGCACCACGGGCCTCATGCGGCCCCGGCGGCAGTCTCGCGCCCCCCAGCCCCTCCCCTCACCCACCACCACCCACCCACACACTGCACGCCCACAGCCACAACCCGGCACGCCCACCAGCCAAGTCACAGCCAGTGGCACAGGGTCAGAGGTACGGTGGTCATGGGGCAGTCAGTGGTGCACATACGGCAGAACACACACATGTACACTCCACACAAGGTACACAGTCACATAGCAATGTTGTCATTGCAGGATTTCAGTTCCAGTTTTGCAGTGGAAGATTCGAATTGCAATTTAAGTACAGATTTATACAAGAAAATTTACATTTTGATGAAGGTTACTCGAAGGTGTTGATATTAGTATGTAGTCGCACATTTCCAGTTTTGCAACGCCATGGTTCATTTCAAATTCATTTTCAGTGTTCATGTATTGAGTTTCAGAGCCACAGCATCGATGTTGATGTTGCCAGAGTGTGGTAGTTCAGGTGAGCAATGGCGGTGTTGTTGCAGAGACAAACACGAAGCATCCTCAGCAGTGTGTGTTCCATTCCCCAATACCAGTCAGCAGTCGTCGTACACAGCATTGTTAAAACGTTGTTGAGTTACATACGTGATATTCAAATTTGGAGTCACCCATTTAGTTTTTTGTATTTGCAAGTCAATTTTTTAATCCAGGTCCATTTTTATTCCAGATCCAAATTTTGAGATGCAGGTCCAGTTTTTCCGTCCAGGTTGAAATTCAGAGATACGTTCAGATTTTGTTGCAGGTCCAGATTTTTTAGGTGTTAAGTCCAAATTTAAATTGCAGACCAAAGTTGTATTACAAATGCAGTGTTTATAATCGTGTTGTCATTTCCCATTTTTTGTTGCATCATCAGTTTTCAGGTGTAATTTTTCGGTTACATGTTTGGGGGATTCAATACAGTCCCATTTTTGAGTTACATTATACATTGTGTTGTGTTTCCATTTTTTTAAATTAATTTTGGAATTGTATTTTCCATTTAAACGTCAAGTTGCAATTTCAGTTTTTGAGTTATGGAATATTTTTCGAATTCCATTTTTCATTTTTCATGTGCAGTTGAAATATCACATTGGATTTCCAGTACATTTAATCCCACATTTTCAGTATGAGTTTCAATGTAGTTTTCAAGTTCCATTTCCAGTGTTTCAGTTGAAGATACAATTTTAAAACGAAGCCACATGTCCAGTTTTTGAGTTGGTGTAAAAGTTTCGAGTTGCATTGGCGGTGTTGCAGATCCAGCGTTGCAGATCCAGCGAGCAGCGTGAGGGAGAGAGAGTCAGTCAGCTCCTCGGCGGCAGTGTCACAAAATTAAAGAAACGAAAACAAGATGACACACTAAAGCAAATGTGAACGGTGCCTGATAACATCTGAAGGCGAGGAAAGGAACATTTTCACGACAAGAGATGCCACATATCCACACAACATGCTTAGACGAAAAAATAAAAGTAAAAAGTATATAAAACCATCAAATGTGGACCCATATACTTAAAATTCAGACAGCTGGGGGTCTCATAAACACGTCCATGCATATTCCTGAATCCTGAAAATTAATCGTACATCCAAATCGAAAGTCTATGGGAAAAAAATATCACAAAGTACAATACCAGTCAAAGCAATATATATACTGAATCCTCTAAGTGGCCACATCCAGAAATGGGAAAATTATTAATCTGGGAAGAACACTGAAAATATGACTAAAATAATAAGAGATTTGAAACATGCACGGTAGAGACGTAACAAACAGAAGCGCAGGAGAATCCAAATGTAAAACTAATAATAATAATAATAATAATAATAATAATAATAATAATAATACCGAGAATAATGGCATGCAAGAGGACCAAAACAAAGCAACACTAAGCATAAAAACAATGATGGTAACGGCAAGAGATATATACCTCAACACAATCACAAACTACAAATAGTTACAAATTTCACCATTATAAAATAAATAAATAAAATAACGCGTCTTTACATAAAATTACTGAACCAATCATTTTCAGTAAACGTGTTCCTATATATATATTCCCTTAACCTCAACAACATTCGCTCTTCTCTAACAGTACTTACCATTCATTTCATTTTCCAGTGAACAGTACATTTATTTTCCTTAAATACTAAAATTCAACCAAACTTCTCCTCCTGTCTGTTATTGATTAAAAAAAAGAAAAATACCATGAATCATCCTGTATTTCTTTACTAACGTCACCTTCAAAATAAAATGTTTTACTATTCCCTTACTCCGTGTTACTTTTCCATAATCCATTTTTTCCCTTTAAGTCTCTAATTCGCATCATTTTCTGTGCTCTAATTTCAAAATACAACATGTTTTAATCAGTTAACCCTGAAATTCACCCGATTTGCTTTATAATAACCTCAAATTTACCCACATTTTACGTTCAATAACCCTACCATCATCCCAATTATCCTTCAACCCCGCTTTTCATGCACTCCAACCCTACCTATGCTAATCTACACAAGAGGCTGTAACAGGTAGCACAACTGACTACCGTACGTATCATCTTAGCACCTTCTCCTTAGCGATTAATGCTGCACATTACACCTCAATTTTCTCCCTTCTTACTGACGCCAAATAGGTCCTTCATAAAACCAAATAAAGAAAAAATATCAAAGTAGGCATAAGTCGCTATGAAAAGGGTGCTTGGATACCGCCCTAGGACTTCACCTAACCTGACCTACGCTACCCCACAAACGATCCTGCCCTATCCTAGACCCTAATCAAATCTAATCCAATCTAACTTACCTAACCTGACCAATCTAACACTATCCCTACACTTGACCTAACCTAAATTAACCTCACCTCACCTCACCTCACCTCACCTCACCTAACATTCTGACCTTATATGACCTCACTTCCATTACACTAGGACCTACCGCTTGCGCCATGGTCGGGATGTGCTCCTGGTGTGTGCGTCAGGGTATATGTAGGTGTGTGTGTGTGCGTGTGTGCTCAGCTGCTGCCCTCTACACTACACCTCTCTCCTCCCTCCTCCTCCTCGCCCTCTCTCTCTCTGCCTTCTACCCCAGGCTCCTCCACGTCCTGTCAGGGAAGAAGGAAAGGCAGGTTAGACATGGGGATAAGAAATATAATCATTATAACAGAAGACAATCAATAATAATAATAATAAAAATAAATAACACCAACAATAATAATAATAAATAATAATAATAATAATACGTCATCATTATCATCACCAGCATCTCAGCTTCTACCGAGAGGAGAGAGACAGTCGGGAGAGATAAGAGATAAAATGTAATATACTGCTCATTAGGGGATTAGCTGCATTCTCTCTCTCTCTCTCTCTCGAGCGTTTAAGTGAGTAATTAATGAAGTCAATATTATGAACGAAAAATCATCATCATCATCATTACCATCATCATCGTCACTTACATCATCATCATCATCATTACCATCATCATCATCGTCAACATCATCATCATCATCATCATCATCACCGTCTTTATCATCATCTTCATCATCAACATCAACACCTTTATCATCATCATCATCACCCTCTATCATCATCATCATCACCACCACCTTTATCATCATCATCATCACCCTCTATCATCATCATCATCACCACCACCTTTATCATCATCATCATCGCCCTATCAATCATCATCATCATCATCGCTATCATCATCATCATCAGTAGCAGCCTGCCTTACTATCCAACATTCATGCAGGTAAGGCGGACCGACAGGTGTTCTTTGACCTCATTTGGGACATGAATCAAAGGACGCAGACTCAAAATATCCTACTGCCCCCTTTGTGCCAAAAAACAAAAGGAAAAGTCAAGCACATATATATATTACACACACACACACACACACACACACACGAGAGAGAGAGAGAGGAGGTAGGGTGGGGTATGAGAGGTGAGGCCTGAAGAACATAGTGGGTCGGCAATAAATACTGCTTACTGGGCATTGCGCTCCAGGGCCACGGCTCAGGCCTGGGGCGGGGCAAGGCGGGGTGGGGCTAAGTGGGGCGGGGAAGGCGGGATGGGGCTAAGTGAGGTGAGGGAAGGCGGGGTGGGGCTAAGTGAGGTGAGGGAAGGCGGGGTGGGGCTAAGTGGGGCGGGGAAGGCGGGGAGGGGCAAGGTGGGGCGGGGCAAGGCAGGGTGGGGTGATAGGGTGGGGCGAGGCTGCGTGGAGTGAGGTGCTATGGAGTTAAGTGTGGTGTGATGGGGTGGGGCAGGGCAGGACAAAGCCATGTGGGGTGAAATGGGGAGGGGTGGGGTGGGATAGGATGGAATGGGTGGGGTATGGTGGGGTGGGGTGGGATAGGATGGAATGGGTGGGGTATGGTGGGGTGGGGTGGCGTAGAGTGGGTGGGTTGAGGGTGGGGTGAGGCAGTGAGGGGGCCGGGGCAAGGCTGTTCCTGACGCGAGATGGAGTGGGGCAAAAGGGGAAGTGTGTGGTGGGGGGGGGGGAGAAGGGAGAAGAAGCTGAGCATGTGAAAAAGTAAACTGAGTAAGGCGAGATAAAATGCAATGTAATTCTAACGTAAGGTCAGGTCAGGTCAGGTCAGGTTAGGGTAGGGTAGGGTGGGGTGGGGTGGGGCAAGGCAGGGTGCAACGGAGCAAAGTAAGACTGAGGACGAGGTGGGGAGGGGAGGGGTGAGTTAGGGTGAGGGGAGGGGTTAGTTGGGGTGGGTATGGGGGGTGAGAGAGGGTGGGTTAGCGACATACTGAGGTGGGGTGGGGGCAAGGGAGAAAGAGAGAGAGAGAGAGAGAGAGAGAGAGAGAGAGAGAGAGAGAGAGAGAGAGAAACTATATCAACACAAAATTACGCTCCCAAAAGGCCGGAAAAAACAATAACAAAATGCATTACTCTTACTGTAGTTCACGCCTATCACACCAGATGGCTCTCCCTTACCCTCCGCACCCTCCAGTAATTAATCAAAAGTACCGAAAAATAGGGAGAGATTCAGGAAATTTTGTAGAAACGGCAGAAAAGGGAGGAGTACTTAAAATATCAGGCTTCGAAATATATGACACGAGCTGGGTGAATCAACAAATGTATTTTCTTCATACCGGTACCTATTTTACACTAACTTCATTTGTCTGTCTGTCTGTCTGTCTGTCTGTCTGTCTCTCTCTCTCTCTCTCTCTCACACACACACACACACACCCTAGCACCGTTTTCTGTGACGCTCAGGAACGCCTCTCGTTACTAGGCAACTGTACCTCCTCCTCCTCCTCCTCCTGGGAAAAAACTCCTCCTCCTCCTGGAAAAACGCTCCTCCTCCTCCTCCTCCTCCTGGAAAAAATCCTCTTCCTCCTCCTCTTCCTGGAAAAAAAAAAAATCCTCCTCTCCCTGGGGAAAAAAAAAAAAATCGTCGTCCTCCTCCTCCTTGAAAAACGCTCCTCCTCCTCTTCCTGGAAAAAAAAAATCCTCATCCTCCTCCTGGAAAAAAGCTCCTCCTCCTCCTCCTGGGGAAAAAAAAAGTGCTTCTCCCCACTCCGAGCTAGGTTTGGAGTGGGAACATGACCTGGCCTGGCCCCCCAACCCCCTCAGGGCAACGTGACGACTGACTTAAGAATTTATCAAGGAGAAAAGGAGAGAATGGAGAATGAAAGACTAAGAGGATGTATGCAGGTGAAGTGGAGGGAGGGAGAGAGAGGGGGAGACCGAGGATGAGGTGGAGGGATGGAGTTGAGAGGTATATCAGGGAGGGGGGGAGTGCGTTGGGGGGAGGGCAGTCAAATGGCGGGTGACAGAGCGACTTGGAGGCGATTTGTCTGCGGCCACCCTTTGCTGGATTAGGGCGTCGGGCTATAGACAGACAGACAGACTGAAAAAGACACCAAACCACCTCCACCGTCCTCAGGTACTCTCCTCACCCCAGAATAAGGACAGGCTATACTCCTTTCACCTTAACTTGGCCCAGAATTTCGTTCTGCGGCTTATTTCACGTAGCTATGTGAGAGAAATGTACAATACTGTGGCTCTCCCTCCACAGCACTTCTTAGTGACTAGCACCATATTCTAGCGATAATCTCTTGTTACAGCTCAGTATTCAAGATGCAGAGATGGTGATTTTAGGCCAAGTTAAAGTGAAAAGGTTACAGTAGTGAATAAGTTGACTGTCCTAGCCTCTATCGTGAGAGAGAGAGAGAGAGAGAGAGAGAGAGAGAGAGGAAAGTTAAAGGTGAGAGTTGGAAGGAGAGGGGCAGTAAAGGCCAGAGGTCGCTGCTGACACCACTGCTGACACCACCACCACTGACACCACCACCACCATTGACACCACCACCACCACTGACACAACTACTGACACCACCACCACCGCCACTGACACCACTACTACCACCACCACTGACACCACAATCACTGACACCACAATCACCACCATGACATCACCAATGACAGCACCTCTACCACCACCACTGACACCACCACCACCGTGACACCACTCTGCCACCAGCACTCCTGACAACATTCTGACTCTTGCTGACAGCGTGAACCTTGTGACTGGAACAGGTGACAGAGTTAAAAATACATACATACATACATACATAGCGATACATACATACATACATACTGGTACACACATACATATTGGTACACACATACATACATATATACATACACATTAGTACATACATACATACATAATGGTACATACATACATAAATATGGGTATACATATAAACATACATACATACATACCTGTTCATACATACATACATAATGGTACATACATACATAAACATTGGTATACATATAAACATACATACATAATGGTACACACATTTACATATTGGTACGTACATACATATACACATACATACTGATACATACATACATATACATACACACTGGTATACACATAAAAGTACACACACAAAAATACACAGGCCTCAGTATACATAACGAGATAACGATAAAGATACTGTACATACAAAACACACACACACGAGAGAGAGAGAGAGAGAGAGAGAGAGAGAGAGAGAGAGAGAGAGAGAGAGAGAGAGATTCTAACCTTTGTGGGCTAATCTCCATTGGATCTGTATTCTCACCTCCCTAGCACCTCCTCCTAAGTGATTTATTTTTGGATACGGCAAATTAATATCAATTTGTGTGTTATTTATGATGATTTGCGTGACACAGAAGAGAACGGTGAGGAGTAATAAGCAAAATAAATCGCTTAAGAAGAGGTGTTAGGGAGAGTATAACCGTCTATAGGCCTTGGGTTCCTTCTTTCTTGCATATAAAAAGAAAATATATTGACCCCTATTCTCGTCGGCTAAAGAAGCTCCCAAACACCTTTTCCTAAGCGATTTATTTTACATACTACGCCTTATTGCTCGCTTGTATTTTTTTTTTTTCGTTTTAAACACCAATATGGAAGAAAAATCAACACACAAAGGATTATTAATGAACTGTATGGAAAGATAAATCGGTAAGGGAAAGGTGTTAGGGAGCTTCCATACGCGACAGGAATAGGGCAAGTCCTCGATATGAAGGGGTTGGCCACTTCACCCGGACGTGTAATTCTCTCTCTCTCTCTCTCTCTCTCTCTGTTCGTGTCTGTCTGTCTGTCTGTCTGTCTCTCTCTGTCCGTCTCTATCTCTGTCCATCCGCCTGTCTGTCTGTCCGTCTGTCCGTCCGTCCGTATCTCTCTCCCTCTCTCTGTCCATCCGTCTGTCTGTCTGTCCATCTCTGTCTCTGTCCGTCTCTATCTCTGTCCATCCGTCTGTCTGTCTCTCTCCGTCTCTCTCTCTCTCTCTCCAGCTCAGGGGGGAGGGTTGTGGCATGGGGGGAGGGGGGAGATTTTGGGGAGAGCAAATCCCTTAAACTTAATAATATTATTACCATGAGGACTGACCACAATGGTATGGAGAGACAGCAGGAACGAAAGACACAGGATTATATCGTTCAAGGGATTCGTGAGTAGTTGTATCATCATCATCATCACTATCATCATTATCATCATCATCATCATCACTATCATCATTATCATCATCATCATCACTATCATCATTATCATCATCACTATCATCATTATCATTATCATCACCATCATCATCAAAAACAAATATCGTTTTCATCATAATCACCATCCTCCTCCTCCTAATCACCACCACCATCATCATCATCAGCAGCAGCATTATCATCATCACTATCATCATCATCATCACCACCACCATTGTCATCATCACCATCATTAATATAAATATCGTTTTCATCACCATATTCACCATCCTCCTCCTAATCATCATCATCATCATCACCATCATCATTCATATAAATATCGCTTTCACCACCATACTCACCATCATCATCATCATCATCCTACTTCTAATCATCATCATCATCATCATCATCACCGTCATCATCATCCATATCATTATCATCGTTTTCATCACCATAATCCTCCTCCTCCTAATCATCATCATCACCACCACCACCACCACCACCACCACCACCACCACCACCACCATCATCATCATCATCATCATCACCACCACCACCACCACCACCACCACCACCACCACCATCATCATCATCATCATCATCATCCCAGCCTCTATTCCTCTATAAAAAGAAATAAAATTATCGATAAAAATAAACCAAAATAAAACGCAAAACCCCTTCAGGCCGAGAACGTCAACCCAGAGAGAGAGAGAGAGAATATTTACCTAACACCATTACTTAAGATATATGTCCCTCCCTCCCCCCCCTCTCTCTCTCTCTCTCTCTCCCCTTCTATCCATCCATCTCCCCGTTCTTCCCTCCCTCCATCTCCCCTCTTTCCATTCTCATTTCTCTCTCTCTCTCTCTCTCTCTCCTTAACACACCCTCCTCTTTAATTCTCTCCCCCTTTCTCACACTCCTCCCTCCACTCCCAGCCTCCCTCCCTCACGCTCTCGTTTCATCTCTCCCTCCCTCTCATTCTCTCTCCCTTTCCTTCTCCCTCCATTCTCTCAATTTCCCCCCTTCTCTCTCACTCTTCCCCCCTCACTCTTTCTCCTTCCCTCCCTCCTTCTCTCATATTCCCTCCCTTTCTACCACCCTTACAAACTACCATTCCCTCCCTCCCTCCCTCCACCATACCCTCCCTCCCTCCCATTAGGTCTGTTGCTGTTTGCTTTCCTTTGTACTCCTTTCTACTTTGTCCTCCCTCCCTCCCCTTCCCTCCCTCCCTCTCACACTCCCCTTCCCTCCCTCCCTCTCACACTCCCCTTCCCTCCCTCCCTCTCACACTCCCCTTCCCTCCCTCCCTCTCACACTCCCCTTCCCTCCCTCCCTCTCACACTCCCCTTCCCTCCCTCCCTCTCACACTCCCCTTCCCTCCCTCCCTCTCACACTCCCCTTCCCTCCCTCCCTCTCACACTCCCCTTCCCTCCCTCCCTCTCACACTCCCCTTCCCTCCCTCCCTCTCACACTCCCCTTCCCTCCCTCCCTCTCACACTCCCCTTCCCTCCCTCCCTCTCACACTCCCTTCCCTCCCTCCCTCCCACACTCCCCTTCCCTCCCTCCCTCCCACACTCCCCTTCCCTCCCTCCCTCTCACACTCCCCTTCCCTCCCTCCCTCCCACACTCTCCTTCCCTCCCTCCCTCTCACACTCTCCTTCCCTCCCTCCCTCTCACACTCCCCTTCCCTCCCTCCCTCCCACACTCCCCTTCCCTCCCTCCCTCTCACACTCCCCTTCCCTCCCTCCCTCCCCACTCCCTCACATTCTCTCCTCCCTCTCTCTAAGTTGGAGGTAAGTTTAGCACCAATGTTACTATAAACTTCTTTCCCTCCCTCCAGTTTCCTCTTCTCTCCTTCCCTCCAGTTTCCTCTTCTCTCCTTCCCTCCAGTTTCCTCTTCTCTCCCTCCTTCCCAATTTTCTCTCCTCCCTCCCTCCCTGTCTTCTTCTCTTCCACTTCTCTCCTTCCCTCCAGTTTCCTCTTCTCTCCCTCCCTCCCTGTCTTTTTCTCTTCCACTTCTCTCCTTCCCTCCAGTTTCCTCTTCTCTCCCTCCCTCAGTTTCCTCTTCTCTCCCTCCCTCCAGTTTCCTCTTCTCTCCCTCCCTCCCTGTCTTTTTCTCTTCCACTTCTCTCCTTCCCTCCAGTTTCCTCTACTCTCCTTCCCTCCCTCCCAATTTTCTCTCCTCCTCCCTCCCTCCCTGCCTTTTTCTCTTCCACTTCTCTTCCTCTCCTTCCCCACCTCTTTTCCTCCCTCCATGTTCTCTCCCAGTTGTCCCCTCTCCCCCGGCTCCATCCTCCCTCCATCTAAAATTCTCTCCATCCTTCCATCTCATCCTTGGTCTCCCCCTCCCCCTCTCACATACCTCCATCCCTCCATCTCATCCTTGGTCTCCCCCTCCCCCTCTCTCACATACCTCCATCCCTCCAGCTCATCCTCGGGCTCCTCCTCCCTCTAAATTAAAGACACTGAATTCAAAATGCCTTGTACTCCTCAACCCCTGAAGAAGCCCGTTCAAGAAAAATTATTGTCTTGGAGTGACGTCAAGAAAATACCTCAAGAAAACGCCCTGCGTCTTGATACAGGGTGGGACAAAAGTTAAGAGAGAGAGAGAGAGAGAGAGAGAGGGAGGGAGGGAGATCAAGTATGCGATAATTTAAGAGTTTGTGTAATGGGAGCAGCCGCATCTAATACAAGGTCTGTGTGTGTGTGTGTGTGTGTGTGAGTGTGTGTGTGTGTGTGTGTGTGTGTGTGTGTGTGTGTGTGTGTGTGTGTGTGTAGCCTCTGTGGCCACCGATATGTAACGCACTGAATGAATTGCACAGGTAGATGTTAAGAAATAATGATAATAATAATAATATAATAATAATAATAATAATAATAATAATAAATAATAATAATGATAGTAATAATAATACAATAAAAATAATAATAATAATAATATAAAATATAATAATAATAATAATAAATCGTTTAGTGGTCATCGTAAAACGAGTTAAAGGTCAAGTGTTTAACCCCTGCAGTGCGATGATGTTCTCTCTCTCTCTCTCTAACCTATCCAAAGCATACTGGTAATTTTAACTCTAACCTCATCCTCTCTCTCTCTCTCTCTCTCTCTCTCTCTCTCAGCTGAATAAAATCGTCTGGAGGCAGCAAGAAAAAAAAAAATGCAATGAACCACTTGAGTACCAGGATGTATATTCTCATTTATCTTCATTTATTCCCATTTATTTTCGTTTCTCATTTACTTTCGTTCTCATTTATGTTCGTTTATTCTCATTTATGTTCGTTTATTCTCATTTATTTTCACTTATTCTCATTTATTTTCGTTTATTCTCATTTATTTTCGTTTATTCTCATTTATTTTCGTTTATTCTCATTTATTTTCGTTTATTCTCATTTATTTTCGTTTATTTTCATTTATTTTCATTTTTCATTTATTTTCGTTTATTCTCATTTATTTTCGTTTATTTTCATTTATTTTCGTTTATTTTCATTTATTTTCGTTTATTCTCATTTATTTTCGTTTATTTTCGTTTATTCTCATTTATTTTCGTTTATTCTCATTTATTTTCGTTTATTCTCATTTATTTTCGTTTATTCTCATTTTATTTTCGTTTATTCTCATTTATTTTCGTTTATTCTCATTTATTTTCATTTATTTTCATTTATTCTCATTCATTTTCGTTTATTTTCATTTATTTTCGCTTTATTTCTAATTTATTTTCGTTTATTCTCATTTTCGTTTATTCCCATTTTTTATTTTCGTTTATTCTCATTTATTTTCATTTTTATTCCCATTTATTTTCATTTACTCCCATTTATTTTCATTTACTCCCATTTAAATTCATTTATTCTCATTTAATTTCGTTTACTCCCATTTATTTCCATTTACTCCCATTTATTTTCATTTACTCCCATTTATTTTCGTTTACTCCCATTTATTTTCATTTACTCCCATTTATTTTCGTTAATTCTCATTTTTATATATTCTCATTTATTTTGGTTTATTATTTTTATTTCTCATCTCCGTTCATTTATTCTCATTATCTCATTCTCATTCATTTTCATTTACTCCCACTTATTTTCATCTATTCTCATTTATTTTTTATCATTCATTTACTCGAGTTTATCATTTATTTTCATTTATTCTCATTCATTTTCCTTTATTTCCATTTATTTCCCTAACACCCTTTCCTAAACGGTTTATTTTATTTATTACACGTTACTATCCTCTTCTGTGTTGCATAAATCCTTCCAACATCGCCATACTATGCATGAAGCGTCCTAACACCTTTTCCTAGGCGAATTATTTTGTTTATTGCACCTTCCTGTCCTCTTCTGTGTTGCATAAATCCTTCCAACATCGCCATACTCTGCATAAGTAACGTACAAAAGGATATTAACCAGCCATATCCAAAACTAAATCGCAAGGAAGAGATGTTAGGGAGATGAAAAGACTTACATAAATCCTTCCAAAATCGCCATACTCTGGAAAAAAAAAAAAAAAAAAAAAAAAAAGATATTAACCACCATATCCAAAAATAAATCGCTAAGGAAGAGGCGTTAGGGAGGAAACGAAATGACTTCTTTCGGACATCGCCATACTCTGCAGAAAAAAAAAAAAAAAAGTATAAAACGATATTACCCAGCCATTTCCAGAAATAAGTCGCTAAGGAAGAGGTGTTAGGGAGATAAAATGACTTCTTTCCAACATCACCATACTCTGCATAACGTACAAAACGATATGAACCCGCCATATCCAGAAATAAATCGCTTAGGAATAGGTGTTAGGGTGATAAAACGACGGGGTTTGCCCACACGATCACTATTACTACAACTACAGGTAAATGGTCGCTAATTATCCCAGGTGGAGGTAGTGGTGATATAAATGACCCTTAATTACTCCTATTACCTGACTCCTCCTTAGCGGCTCTACATCCTCTCCATAGCACTTCTTCGTGACTAGCATCATAATCTAGTCAGTTCTCCTCCTTTGCAGTAAATGTCATCACTATACTCCTTTCACCTTAACTTGGCTCAGATTTTCGTCCTTTTGCAGCTTATTTCATGTAGCTCAGTGGCAGAAAAAAGACAGTGCTATGGCTCTACATCCTCTCCATAGCACTTCTTCGTGACTAGCATTATAATCTAGTCTGTCTCTTAATGTTATCACTATACTCCTTTCATCTTAACTTGGCTCAGATTTTCGTCCTTTTGCAGCTTATTTCACGTAGCTTAGTGGCAGGAAAAGACAATGCTATGGCTCTCCATCCTAACCAAAGCACTTCTTCGTGACTAGCATCATCTAATGTTAATCAAGTCGGCATTCAACGTAAAGAGATGGCAATTTTAGGCCAAGTTAGAGTGAAAAGAGTATAGGAAGTTCGGAATGGGTACGTTGCTTGCCCACTGATCTGGCAAATCTTAAAATCAGCTTATCATTCTTCTCACACAACCCCCTGGCACCTCTTCCTAAGCGATTTATTTTTGGACACGGCTGGTTAATATCCTTTTGCACGTTATGTATGCAGAGTATGGTGACACTGGAAGGATTTATGTCACACAAAATAGGTGAGTAGGGTGTAATAATTAAAATAAATCGCTAAGGAAGAGGTGTTTGTAAGCTTCCCAACCACAGAGAATACTACCGTTAATACTACTACTACCGTTAATAATAATAATAATAATAATAATATGGTTCTTATGCATGACAAAGGGGACACTTCCATCACCTCATACATTTTATTATTATTATTATTATTATTATTATCACCTCATTATTATTATTATTATTATTATTATTATTATTATTATTATTATCATCATCATCATATCATCACCATTATTATTATTATTATTATTATTATTATTACTACTACTACTATTGCTACTACTACTACTACAACTACTACTAATAATAATACCACATAGTTTGTTAACACCGGGCAACTGTACTTTCAAAGAACGCCCCTCCCTCGTCAGCTACCTTAACTGCGCTGATTCAAACGATCCTGATATTAGGAGGAATTAAAAGATGTACTCGCGGTGATGGGGTTAGTATCACACACACACACACACACACACACACACACACACACCTGAGTTGGTAAATAATTAACGCTAAATGAGTTTGCAATTGATACTAAATCACCCCGGCAATCCTTTACCCCTGTGTTTAGCGGACCCTGCTATGTGTTTACCCCGGTCATTGCACGATTAAGTAGATTGCAAGTACTCACCCCTTAGTACAAGTGTTACATTGCAGCCGTGAGTACTCCCTGCAAGATCACGGTACCCAGTTTAATTACGTACAATGGTGTGGTAGCAAGAGGAGTCAATAACTAAATAAAAAAAAATACGTTGTCACGGTATCTAGTTCAGGGATTTTGCGGTGGTCTTCGTCTGCGTCATATTATTTCGCTCGTGTGTACACAAGAGTATTTTTTTATCATCTGTACAAATGAAGTGAGAGACTAACGAGAAGAGTACGTGAATGAGGGGGAGAGGGAGGGGAAGACCAAGGATGAGACGAAGGGATGGAGAGATACATGAAAGGACGGGAGATGGAGGGATGGGGGTGGAGATTTTGAGAGAGGAGGATGCCGAGGAGGAGATGGAGGGATGGAGTGAAGAGGTATATGATAGAGGGGGAGTGCAAGTCAGGGGGAAGAAGAGTGAGAGACTAACGAGGAGTGTATGTGTGAGATGGAGGAGGGGGGAGAGGGAGGGGGTGACCGATGATGAGATGGAGGGATGGAGTGGAGGGGTATAAGAGAGAGGGGGGTTTGTGGCCACCCCGTACTGGATTAAGACGTCTGGCTGAAGATAGACAGATAGATAGATAGTTAGATAGATAGACCAATGAAGTCTCCATAAGCAAAAAATAAATAAAAAAAATAAAAATGGAGACTGTGTAAATAAAAACATCAGGTATTCGGTAATTACGCCAAACAGGTGTAATTAGCGATGTGCACAGGTGTGGCGTAGGTGGTGCAGTAATTACCTGGCCTCTGATTAATTGACAGGTGGATTACGGCGCCATCTGTGTACAGGTGAGCGGCGGGAGGGTTGAACTTGGTTACGAGTAAATCCTTGTCCTATTTGTGTGTGTGTGTGTGTGTGTGTGTGTGTGTGTGTGTGTGTGTGTGTGTGTGTGTGTGTGTGTGTGTGTGTGTGTGTGTGTGTGTGTGTGTGTGTGTGTGTGTGTGTGTGTGTGTGTGTGTGTGTGTGTCTCAAACCATCTGTTCCTTCCCATCATTTCTTCCTCCTCCTTACTCTCCATTTCGTTTTCCTCCCCCTCCCACGTCTCTCCTCCCCCTCCCACTTCTCTCCCCCCTCTTCCTCCTCCTCCATTTTCTTACCTTTGGTACTTTTTTCTCTCCATTAAGGAACTTTATCATACTACAATTCCTTATCTCTCTCTCTCTCTCTCTCTCTCTCTCTCCTCTTCTTCCTTCCTCTTATGATAATCCTCCTCCTCCTCCATATAGTTTTTCCTCTTCCTCCTCCCCCTCCTCTCGTAATTCTCCTCCTCTCTCCTTCTCCGGTCTATTACTCTCTCTCTCTTTCCTCCTCCTCCTCTTATTCGCTCGCTTCTCCTCTTCTTTGATCCTCTCCCTTCTCTCTCTGCTTCCTCTTCCTCTCCTCCTCCTCCTCATCATTTCTTTAATTACTCCCTCTTCCATTTCCTCCTCCTCCTCTTCTTCCTCCTCCTCCTGTTTACTCTTTCCTCCACTTCACCCTCCTCTTTCTTCTACCCTCTCCATTTTCTCTCCTCTCCCTCCTCCACTCCTTATTTCCTTCTTCCTTTATCCACGCCTCCTCCTCCTCCACCTCTTCCTCCTTTCTTTTATTTGCTGTAACTCTCACCTCTCTCTCCGTCCTCCTCCTCCTCTTCCTCTTTCGTTGCACTTATCTCTTCCTCCTCCTCCTCCTCCTCTGTTTACTTTCGCCCTCCTCCTCCTCCTCCTCGTTGAATCGTACCGTACTTATCTCCTCCTCCTCTCCTATTTACTTTCGTTCTCTTCCTCCTCCTCCTCCTCCTCCTCTCCTATTTACCTTCGCTCTTCCTCCTCCTCCTCTCCTCTTGCCCCCCTCGTCCTCCTCTCCTCTCCTCTTCCCCCTCCTCCTCCTCCTCCTCCTCCCAAGCAGCGGTTAAGGAGGACAACGAGGAAAAAATCAGTGGAGCCAATTCCCTCACACCCGACCCTGTGATCAATATCCCACCGTGACGTCATTACCGCCCGTGACGTCACATCCACCACCCCTGAATGTGACGTCACCAGCCTTAGTGACGTTAAAAGCCTAAAATAGTGGCGTCAAAAGCCCTAAGTGACGTCAAAAACCAAATGACGTCAGCTGCCCTTAGTTGTCAACAGCCTTTAATGACGTTTTTCCACACCGGGATGTCACCAGACATCACTACGTGATGTCAAGCCCTTAAAGTGACGTTACCAGGCTTTGTGACATCACGTATGGTGACGCCATCAGTCGTAATAAGGCCATCAGCCCTTATGACGTCACCACCCCTCATACTGACGTCACTAATTCTCATATATATATATAGATATATATATATATATATATATATATATATATATATATATATATTTGACGTCACCAGCTGTTAGTGACGTCACCTGCCCTTTACGGTAAGGTCATGAAGCTTTTTCGCGATGCTAGAAGTACGTTTGGAGATGTCAGCTATTTTTTAAGTGATGTCGTGATGTCAGCTATTCTTCTAGTGATGTTAGTTGTCTTATTAGCAATTTCAGTCTTACAGGTGATGTCCCCGCAGTTAGTGATGTCCACTATTTTACCTCTGATACTGACAGCTTTAGGTGATGTCAGATGTCTTACGAGTGATGTCACATGTCTTACCACTGATGTCACCTGTCTTAGTACTGATGTCAGCCGTCTTACTACTGATGTCATCTATCCAACCACTGGCATCGTCCATTTTATCAGTGATGTCACCTATCTACTACGCGATACAATGTCACTCGACCTACTAGTAATGTCACCAATTCTACCAGTGATGCTAAGAGTGATGTCAACTGAATTCACAGCCATCACCAATCCTACCAGTGATCGCCCTGCCTCTTCATGACATCACCAGCACCTACCGACGTCATCACCCTAGTGACGTCACCAGAACCTACCGACGTCACCACCCTACTGACGTCACTACCCTACTGACGTCACCACCCTATTGACGTCACCACCAACCCAGTGACGTCACCTGCCACCTTAGTGAAATTATCAGCCTCAAATGACATCACAAGCCCTCCTAATGAAAGAGAGAGAGAGAGAGAGAGAGAAAGGGAGCGATGGTGGAAGAAAAATCTGAAGGTAGAGGTAAGTGGAGGTGAAAGTGGGGAGGGGAGGGGAATGGAAGTAAATAAGTGGAGGGGCAGGGGAGGATGTGAGGGGGCAAGGGAGGATGTGGAGGGGCAGGGGAGGATGTGGAGGGGCAGGGGAGGATGTGAGGGGGCAGGGGAGGATGTGGAGGGGAAGGGGAGGATGGAGAAGAAGAATGAAGAAAAATAAGGAAGAGAGTTGACACGGAGGAAGGGAAGGGAAGGGAAGGGGAGGGGAGGGGAGGGAAGGGGGAGGGGAGGGGAGGGGAGAGGGAGGGGAGAGAAGGGGAGTGAGTCGTAAGGGAGAGGAAGGAATGACCATGGGAAGAGAAGTCGCGGGGAGAGGAGAGGAAAGCAAGGGGAAGGAGAGAGAGGGGAGCTGAACAAGGGGAGAAAATGGGAGGGAAAGGAAGGGGAGAGGAAGGGTGACGCAGGAGGGAAGGAAAGAGAGGGGTGACAAAAGGGAGGGGAGTGGGAAGCAAAGGAAGGGAAAGGAGTGGAGGGTAGGAAAGTAAAGGAGGGAAGAGGAGAGGAGGGGAGGGGAGGGGAGGGGAGGGGAGGAAAGTAAGCGAGGGGAGGGGAGAAGTAGTGACTCAAGGAAAGGGAAAATGAGAGGAGAGGGGAGATAAGAGAGGGGGGAAAGGAAGTGGAAGAGAGAGGAAGAGGAAAAGGAGGGGAAGGGAAGAGGAGAGGGAGGGAAGAGGGAAAGGATGTGGAGGGGGAGGAAAGGGAAGGGGAAAGGAGAGGATGGGGAGGGACAGGAGAGAGGAGAGGGGGAGGAGAGGGAAGAGAGGGGAAAAGTAGGGGGAAGAGGGGGAGGAGTGGGGAGAGAGGGGAAGAGTCGGGGGAAGAATAGGGGGTAGAGGAGAGGAAGAGGAGGGGAAAGATGAGGAGAAGAGGGAAGGAGGGGAAGGGGGAAGGAGGGAAGAGGAGAAGGAGAGGAAGAGGTGGGTATGGAGGGAAGAGGAGAAGGAGAGGAAGAGGTGGGTATGGAGGAAAGAGGAGGGGGAAGGAGGGAAGAGGAGAGGGAAGGAGGGAAGAGGAGGGGAGAGAGGATGTGATGGGGAGGGGAAGAGGAGGGGAGAAAGTCAAGGAGAGGGGAAGTAGGGAAAGGGAGAGAGGTAGAGGGAACGGAGAGAGGGGAGGGGAGAAAGGGAGGGGAGGGGAGAAAAGTAGGGGAGGGGAGAATGGAGAGGAAAGGAAGGGGAAGAGGAAGGGAGGACAGGTGAGAGGGAGTGGACAGAGGGAGGGGAGGGGAGAAAGGGAGGGGAAGAGGGGAGTGGAGGGAGGGGAAGAGAGGGGAGTGGAGGGAGGGGAAGAGAGGGGAGTGGAGGGAGGGGGAAGGGGGA
Organism: Coenobita brevimanus; assembly: GCF_032717465.1. Classification (NCBI taxonomy): domain Eukaryota; kingdom Metazoa; phylum Arthropoda; class Malacostraca; order Decapoda; family Coenobitidae; genus Coenobita; species Coenobita brevimanus. The sequence continues at coordinate 1,789,316 of NC_136974.1, read as the reverse complement.
GGGACCATCCTCAAACTGGGATCAATAACATCTACACCTCCGCCTCCCTCCCCCTCCCCTCCCTCCCTCCCTCTCACCTTCCTTTCTCTCTTCCTCTTCCACTCAGTTTCCTTTACGTCTCCCACTCTCAACTTCCTTATCTCTCTCTCTCTCTCTCTCTCTCCATACTCCGCTTTCACTACTGTCTTCACCTTTTTCTCTCTCTCTCTCTCTCTCTCACACACACACACACACACACACACACACACACACACACACACAACTTCCATACTCCGCTTTCACTACTGTCTTCACCTTTTACTCTCTCTCTCTCTCTCTCTCTCTCTCGCTCTCTCTCTCTCAAACTTTTGTGATAGAACAAGTCTTTCTATTAATACCAAGGCCTGACTCTCTCTCTCTCTCTCTCTCTCTCTCTCATCAATCCCATATTCTTTCATCCTTTCTCAGATCAAAGCCTGTTTTTCCTACCATAATGATCGAGAGCCAAAGAAAACGATGCAATTCTCTTTTTTCTTCGTCCTATTTCTCCTATTATGCTTTTTTTCCGTCCTATTTCTACTATTATTTTTTAATTCGTCCTATTTCTCCTATTAGTCTTTTCTTCGTCTTATTTCTATTATTCTTTTTTTCTTCGTCCTATTATTACTATTATTCTTTATTCTTCGTCCTATTTCTCCTATTATTCTTGTTTCTTCGTCCTATTTCTATTATTCTTTTTTCGTCCTATTTCTCCTATTATTCTTTTTTCTTCGCCCTATTTCTCCAATTATTCTTTTTTCTTCGTCCTATTTCTCCTATTATTTTTTTTCTTCGCCCTATTTCTCCAATTATTCTTTTTTCTTCGTCCTATTTCTCCTATTATTTTTTTTCTTCGCCCTATTTCTCCAATTATTCTTTTTTCTTCGTCCTATTTCTCCTATTATTTTTTTCTTCGTCCTATTTCTCCTATTATTCTTTTTTCTTCGTCCTATTTCTCCTATTATTCTTTTTTCTTCGTCCTATTTCTATTATTCTTTTTTCTTCGTCCTATTATAAAATTCTTTTTTCTTCGTCCTATTTCTCCTATTATTCTTTCTTCGTCCTATTTCTCCTATTATTCTTGTTTCTTCGTCCTATTTCTCCTATTATTCTTGTTTCTTCGTCCTATTTCTCCTATTATTCTTTCTTCGTCCTATTTCTCCTATTATTCTTTCTTCGTCCTATTTCTCCTATTATTCTTGTTTCTTCGTCCTATTTCTCCTATTATTCTTTTTTCTTCGTCCTATTTCTCCTATTATTATTCTTTTTTCTTCATCCTATTTCTCCTATTATTATTCTTTTTTCTTCATCCTATTCTCCTATTATTCTTTTTTCTTCGTCCTATTTCTCCTATTCTTTTTTCTTCGTCCTATTTCTCCTATTATTCTTTTTTCTTCGTCCTATTTCTCCTATTATTCTTTTTTCTTCGTCCTATTTCTCCTATTATTCTTTTTTCTTCGTCCTATTTCTATTATTCTGTTCTCTTCGTCCTATTTGTTATTTTTTCCTTCGTTTTGTTTCTATTATTTCGTGTCTATGGCTACAAGATATTTTTTGCTGCAGCTATTATTGGTGCTATTAGACAGGGAGAGATAGCTGTGATTTTAACATTATTATTATTATTATTATTATTATTATTATTATTATGATTAGGTACTGTCATCACTAGTAGTACCGGTAGTAGCAGCAGTAGTAGAACTATTATTGCTATTACTATTATCATCCTATACTACTACTACTACTGCTGCTATCATCATCATCATTATTATTATTATACTGGATAAAGACACTTATTAACAAAAGCACACTTTTAAAAGACTATTCTTAACAGTTGAGGGGCAGGGGAGGAAAACAAGAGATGAAGAACTGTCACCAGAGTGCCGGGTGAAATAGCCCACACATCCACAGTAACACACCATATCCTAAGTTTCAGATATTCCCTACTCCACCTTACAGTCAAAACATAATAATAATAATAATAATAATAATAATAACAACAACAGCGGCATGTGTTAGGAGTGTAATGCTGTATGGTAGTGAGACCTGGGCAGTACAGGAAGAGCATATCCGCAGGCTCAAACGTACAGAAATGACAATGATTGGGTGGATGTGCAATTGTGTAGTGCGTCCTTGAATGCGAGGCCTGGGGGGGCTAGGTTTACGGTTGACGAGATGAGAGGAACGATGGGACTGGAGTGTATTGGTGTTGTGATGAGGAGGGGTGGACTGAGATAGTTTGGGCATGTGGAGAGAATGCGGGATGACAATTGGGTGTGGAGGGTGGGGTGTGAATGAAGGGAGTTGAGAGTAAGGATGGGACTGGAGTGAACTGGTGTTGTGGTGAGGAGAGGTAGACTGAGATAGTTTGGCCATCTCAAGCGGATGGGGGATGACAATTGGGTGTGGAGGGTGAGAGGTGTGAATGAAGAATTGAGCGGAAGGGTGGGACTGGAATGTATTGGTGTTGTGACGAGGAGAGGTGGACTGAGATAGTTTGGCCATGTGAAGAGGATGGGGGATGACAGCTGAGTGTGGGGGGTGAGAGGCGTGAATGAAGAGTTGAGAGGAAGGATGGGATTGGAATGTATTGGTGTTGTGATGAGGAGAGGTGGACTGACATTGTTTGGGCATGTACAGAGGATGGGGAATGACAATTGGGTGCAGAAAGTGAGAAGTGTGAACATTGGGGATAGGGTTGCGAGGGGCAGACCAAAAAAGAACTGGAACGAGGTCAAAGAGTGCGGCCTCAGGGATAAGCGACTGCATAGGGAGGCTGCCAGAGATCAAGCAGCGTGGAGACCAGGGCCGACGGATGCAAGCCTGTTGGTACCTTTCTAAACGATACGAACAATTGCCTTAAATACTTACTGTCACCTCCCTCTCTCTCTCTCACACTCACCTGTAATAAAGAAAGAAATAATCAACAAAGGTAAAAAGACACTAATTTAAAAGGAATGCATTTATGTTGGTGTTGCTGCGGTCAATAATTCGTTTACACATTTCAACTCCCAAGTAAGATCTCGGCCCTTCCATATTCATCATCATCATCACCACAACCATCATCATCACCACCAATCACCATTATCATCATCATCATCACCACCAATCACCATCATCATCATCAATATCATCATCATCATCATCCAGACCTCTTTTTCCACTTAAAATGCGGGGGGAGTGAGAGAGAGAGAGAGAGAGAACACCACTATACCACCGTCACACCACTACAACACCGTCACACCACTATACCACCGTCACACCACTACAACACCGTCACACCACTATACCACCGTCACACCACTACAACACCGTCACACCACTATACCACCGTCACACCACTATACCACCGTCACACCACTATACCACCGTCACACCACTACAACACCGTCACACCACTATACCACCGTCACACCACTACAACACCGTCACACCACTATACCACCGTCACACCACTACAACACCGTCACACCACTATACCACCGTCACACCACTATACCACCGTCACACTACTACAACACCGTCACACCACTATACCACCGTCACACCACAACAACACCGTCACACCACTATACCACCGTCACACCACTACAACACCGTCACACCACTATACCACCGTCACACCATTATACCACCGTCACACCACTATACCACCGACACACCACTATACCACCGTCACATCACTACAACACCGTCATATTTACACACCAGCTCCTAACGTAACACTTTCTATAACACCGTCACACCTACACACAAGCTCTTAACCTAACACTTTCTATACCATCGTCACACCACTACAACACCGTAACACCAACACACAAATGTCACACCTACACACAAGTTCGTAACGTATCACTTTCTATACCACCGTCACATCTACACACAAACTCTTAACGTAACACCTTCTATACCACCGTCACACTACTACAACACCGCCACATTTACACACAAGCTCTTAACGTAACACCTTCTATAACACCGTCACATCTACACACAAGTTCATAACGTAACACCTTCTATATCACCGTCACGCCACCACAACACCGTCACATCTACACACAAGTTCATAACGTAACACCTTCTATATCACCGTCACGCCACCACAACACCGTCACATCTACACACATGCTCTTAACGTAACACCTTCTATAACACCGTCACATCTACACACAAGTTCATAACGTAACACCTTCTATATCACCGTCACATCTAAACACAAGTTCATAACGTAACACCTTCTATATCACCGTCACACCACCACAACACCGTCACATCTACACACAAG
>NC_136974.1:1755016-1780016 GCF_032717465.1 Coenobita brevimanus | reverse complement strand
GAGGGTGATTATAGACAAAGTTAAGATAAAAGGAGTATAGTTGTATTAAAAGTGTCAAGATTTATGCAGTGAACTGGTATTAAAACCCGTGTGTGTGTGTGTGTGTGTGTGTGTGTGTGTGTGTGTGAGATTTGTTGGGAAGGTCAAATATATAAACAATTTATGAGAAAGAAATTTAAAAAAAATCTTCAATCTGTCATACTTATAACCTTGTACCCGATGACTCTCTCTCACTAAGCCTTCTAGCCGAGTACATTCTCATTCTACTCTCACCCCTAGACACCTACATCCCCTCCCTCAATCCCTACTTCCCCTACTCCTCCCCTATCACCCCCCCCCCTCTCCGTGTGTGTGTGTGTGTGTGTGTGTGTGTGTAATACCGTACGACTATAGCACACGAAAATTCAAACCAATTCAAATCAAACACCGTTATTACACTACCACACTTCTATAACTATTCTCTAAGCCAACATTGAGGCTTAAAATATCCCACAGTATTTATAACGACGGTAAAAAAGTAAAGGAGTGATATTCTAGGATTTATTGAGTGTGTGGTAGTGCGGGTTAATAAATAAAGATTTTCTTGTGACATACGGCAACCCTGATTGGACCTGACATCTGGTGGCCGCTGCGGAAAGTTGTCATAAACAATAATAGTAAATGTAACAAGTAACGACCACTATTTATAATGCTGTATAGATAGATAGGATTGATAGATATAGGAGAGGGATAAATACCCATGCACACAGTCTCTCTCTCTCTCTCTCAAATAAGACCGCAAGACGCATCACTCATCACTCATATTAACTAAGTAAACACACACACACACACACACATTCCGTCACGTCTACACGCACTTGCTTGCACTTTCACTTACACAATATTTTCCCATACTTACTCCAGCCAATGCACGCACACACACGCGCGCACACACACACACACACACACACACACACACACACACACACAGTCAGTAGTCGTGATGAATAGTGTTTTTCATGGGCGGAAGTGGGTGTAGTGTGTGGGTGGAGTGAGAGGGGAAAGTTGAGTGGGGTGGAGGGTGGAGTGAGAGGGATGACGAGGAGGCAGTGACTATGTAGAGAGAGAGAGAGAGAGAGAGAGAGAGAGAGAGAGATACTCGTCGCTTGGCAAATGAGGCTGGGAGAGGGAGGGAGGGAGAGGGGAGGGGAGGGGAGGAAATAAGAGATGGTGGGGAGGAGGGAGGATGGGGAGGAAGTGGGGAGGAGACGGCAGAGTTCAGGGGTGAGGAAGGTGATGAGAGAAGGAAGGGGGAGGGAGTATGGAGAGAAGAGGGAGGGGGAGGGAGTGTGGAGAGAAGAGGGAGGGGGAGGGAGTGTGGAGAGAAGAGGGAGGTGGAGAGAAGAGGGAGGGGAAGGGAATATGGAGGAGGGGGGGGGAGTATGGAGAGAAGAGGGAGGGGGAGGGAGTATGGAGAGAAGAGGGAGGGGGAGGGAATATGGAGGAGGGGGGGAGTATGGAGAGAAGGAGGGGGAGGGAATATGGACAGTAAAGGGAGGGAAAGGGGAGAGCGGGGAGGGAAAGGGGAGAGCGGGGAGGGAGAGGAAGTGGCTGGATGGGATGAGCAGGAATAGGGAGGGGGGGAGGAGGAGGAGGAGGAGGAGGAGGAGGAGGATGGGGACTGCAGGGAGAGGGAGGGGAGGGGAAATGCAGAGAATGCGGAAGGGGGAAGGATAAGACGAAGACAGAGAGAGGGAGAGAAAGGAAGGTCAACTCTGGGATAGTAAAACATAATAATCTGTAAACCCCCATCAATTTTAGATTTAGAAAAAAGACCAATCCTCTGCGGCACTTTTTAAAACATCGATTTTTTTTTATATATAAGGTTAGATTTTTCGAAATTCTCAAGCCATATATCACCATCATTAACCCTTCCAAAAACTGAGATCTTTCCAAAATTGACAAAAATGGGTTAAAAAAAAAAAAAAAAGAAGCCTAGAGAAGGAAAGTTTACCAGTTTAGTCTCTCTCTCTCTCTCTCTCTCTCTCTCTCGGATGTGTACAGATTAGGCCTAATACAGAACGATGACGCACATAAATATATATATAAATTGTGTGTGTGTGTGTGTGTGCGTATGTGTGTGTGTGTGTACCGTACGTATGTATGTCTGTATGTATGTACAGGGTATGTGGGTGTGTGTGTGTGTGTGTATACCGTACGTATGTATGTCTGTATGTTTGTACGTATGTATGTACAGGGTGTGTGTGTGTGTGTGTGTGTGTGTGTGTGTGTGTGTGTGTGTGTGTTTGTCTTGTAGCTCCAAACATGATACGAAAAAGAAAATGGATAATCGTTCGGCCTTTGTAGTTTGAGGGGGAACTTCGGAAAACAATAGAGATTTATGGAGATGTATTCATGAGCAGAGGAGCGCGGCGTGTGTGTGTGTGTGTGTGTGTGTGTGTGTGTGTGTGTGTGTGTGTGTGTGTGTGTGTGTGTGTGTGTGTGTGAGAGAGAGAGAGAGAGAGGATAACCACTTCACCTCGAGGATATATTTTTATATTTTTTTCGACTTTCATATCTATTTAATTTCAAAAAGGCTTCTCGTACTGAAGGGGTTAATGAAGGCTTCGCAACATCTTTCCCTTGGCGACTCATTCTACATATCAAATTTTTCATGCAGGTGGTAGTTTTAGTGCAGGTTTTTATCAATGCCATAGGACGATAGTGAGGTGTAATGTGTAGAATAATTCGCACAGGATATTATGTTAAGGAAATTCCCAAGGTAAACGGAATATCTTTGGTAAGGGAAATAAACAGGACAAACACGTCACAAACATGTCAAAACACCCTTCCTTCCTTCCCTCCTTTTCTCTCCTTGCCCTCCCTCTCTTCCCTACTTCCCTCCCTTTCTCTTCTTTCCCTCCCTTCTCTTCCTTCCTTTCTCCCTTTCTCTCCTTTCCTTCCTTCATCCTTCCCTCTACCCTTTTCCTTCCTAATCCCCAACTCCCTCCATTTCCTCTCTTCCTTCCTCTCCCATCCCCGTCTTCCTCTTCCTTGACGCCTTCTGCCTCTTCTCTTCATCCCATCTTCCCTTCCTTCCCCTCCCTTCCCTCCTCTTTCCCAACCTTTCCTCTTCTTCCTCTCATTCCTTTCCCTCCAAATCCTCTTCCGTCACTCCTTTCCTTCTTCCCCTTCTCCTCTCCTCCTTTTCTACCTTTCCTCCTTCTCTCTCCCTCCTCTCATCCTCTCTCTCCTCCTCCCTTATTTTCTATCATCCTCTTCTTCGTTCTCTCTCCCTCTCAATCTCTCTCTTTTCCTCCGTCTTGTCATTCTCTCCTCCTCCGTTCTCTCTCCCTCCTCCTCCTCCTTTCCTCTCTAATCTCCCCCCCCTCCTCGGGTCACTATGCTTCCCAAGGTCACTTAGGAGTTTGCGATCTTTACTCTCTCTCTCTCTCTCTCTCTCTCTCTCTCTCTCTCTCTCTCCAAATTCTACCTTCATCTCATTCAAATTAGCCAGTTCAATACTCTGACGTCTTCATTAATAATAATAATAATAATAATAATAATAATTAGTAGTGGTAGTAGTAGTAGTAGTAGTAGTAATAGTAGTAGTAGTGGTGGTGGTGGTGGTTGTGGTGGTATGTAGTACGATGGTGGTGGTGGTGGTGGTAGTAGTAGAAGTAGTAGTAGTATAGGTAGCAGTAGTAGAAGTAGTAGTAGTATACGTAGCAGTAGTAGAAGTAGTAGTAGTATAGGTAGCAGTAGTATAGTAGTAGTAGTATAGGTAGCAGTAGTAGTAGTAGTATAGGTAGCAGTAGTAGTAGTAGTAGTAGTAGCAGTAGTAGTGGTAGTACGGTGGTAGTAATAGTAGTAGTCGTAGTATAGTAGTAGTAGCAGTAGTAGCAGTGGTAGTAGCAGCAGCAGCAGCAAGACACAGTAAGACGATTTTAGAGATGAATTTTAAAGATGATTTTCGAGATGAATCAAGAGGAGGGACGGCCATGGTAACTGCGTGCTAAAGATAATGCATGCGTTGTCAGGGTGTGTGTGTGTGTGTGTGTGTGTGTGTGTGTAACTGAATACTTAACCCTCTCAGCCCACCATTACAAGTTCTTTTTGTATCAAGGCTATTTCTGCTAAACATTATTATTATTATTATTATATTCTTGGTTCTAACAGACGATTGTGTTCAGTTTAGTGAAGACCTGTCCTAATAATAATAACAAAATTAATAGTACCGTAATAATAATAATAATAATAATAATAATAATAATAATAATAATAATAATCGATCAAGTATTTCCCTTCAATAATATCCTTTGACATTCTCTCTCTACCTCCTTCCTTCCTATATCCTCCCTCCTCTCCTTCTTTCCTTCGTTTCTTCCTCTTCCCTCCCTCCCTCGCCTCCCCCTCTCCCTCCATCTGCTGCTCCTTTCCTCCACCATTTCCTCCCCCATCACTCTCTCCTTCCTCTTCCTCCTCCCTTCCCTCTCCCTCTCAATTTTCTCCTCCCTTCTGTAATCTCTCTCTCTCTCTCTCTCTCCATTTCCTATTTTTCTCTTTCCTCTTCCTCCATCTTCTCCCCCTCTTTCCTCCATTCACTTTCTTTCCCTCCCCTTCTCCCTCCATTTCTCATTCACTCTCCCTCCCTCTTTTCCTCATTTTATCTTTTCTCTCCCCCTCTATTTTCTTCTCCTTCCCCTCCTCCTCCATCTTTTCTCTTCCTTTTCTTCTTCTTCTCCTCCTCCTCCTCTTCCTTCTTCTTCCTTTCTCCTTCCCCTCCTCCTCAATTTTTTCTTCTCTCCCTCCTCTTCTTCCTTCTCCTCCTCATCCTCCTCCTTCTAATCTTCCTTTTCCTCCTCCTCCTCCTTCTAATCTTCCTTTTCCTCCTCCTCCTCCTTCTAATCTTCCTTTTCCTCCTGATCCTTCCTCCTTTCTCTACCATCTTAAGCAATATATCAAGTAATGTATTTAAATCAGTCTCCAATACGTAACAATACCCTATCTCACTCTACGCATAATATTCAGCCTTCATGTGCGTATTCTCAGCCACACACATCGAAGAACTACCTACACATGTGCGTATTGCCCTATGTGCACGTTCGGTAGGCACTGTGAGCGTATATTTTGTGCTATCACTATATCTGCGTATTTTCCTCATATAAGCGTACGTATTCACACGCGTAATCTGTTCCACCCTCTCTCGTATCCCCAGTTAGGAGTAATCCAGAGGTCTTGATGTATTTACAAAGGCAGTTTATTTGGGGAAGACAAACGCAGGTCCAACCCGTTCTATACCAGCCCCACAACTGCCCAGCGAGGGAGCCGGCAACAGGCATGCTTGCTGTGCAGTTTATGAAATCAGTTTATACATGAACTTTTGGTCACGTACACTCTCACTATACTCAGATTTTTTTTTTTTTATCGAGGCGAAGATGCACTTGACAGATTGGTGATTATTGGCTGAATGCAACATTACTTCATAATCCAGCATTACTAACTGACAACAAATATCTGAGGGGGAGAAATTTGGGTTAGTAAATATTTTTTGGACATGTTGCATTTAGCCAATCACCATCAACCTGTCACGTGCATCTTCGTCTCAATAAAAAAAAAAAACGGAGTATAGCAGATATATATACTGTTAACTTGTATACTGTCAGTTCTAGTTTGCGAGTTTAAAATACTATGAATGTTTGGTTACATAAACGGTTACTGAATATATGGTTACATAGCAAGATAGTTACGTAGTATGGTTACAAATCTACCCTCTGTACGTAATTTATCATGTGCGTAATCTGTCCTATATTCGCTGGCATGTGCGAAAGTGTGCGTAAACTGTCATGTGCGTACTCAGCAACACCTTGCATATTCAACTCTATGTGCGCACAGTGCCATATGCGTACTAAATACCATGTGCGTACTGAGTCATGTGCGTATTGTGCCATGTGCATATTGAGTGCCATGTGCGTATTGTGCCATGTGCATATTGAGTGCCATGTGCGTACTGAGTGCCATGTGGTAGGGCTGGAGTAGCTACACTTATGTACTACCGTGTAATTCTGTGTACGCAATCTGTAATCCGGCATGGCACATAATTACAGGCAAGGAGAGGCAGGGAGGAGGAAGTGGAGGGAGAGAAGGAGGAGGAGGTAGGGAGGGGGAAGCAAGGATGGAGTGGAGAGGCAGGCAGAGTGAGGGAGGAGGCAGTGCAGGGATGGCAGGGAGCAGGACGGCAGGGAGGAGAAGGAACAGGAAGAAGGGAGAGAAGGAAGGAAGGAAGGAAGGAAGGAAGGAGGCAGATAAGGAACACAGGCAGAAGGCAGAATTGATAAAGGAATGAATCAGAGAAGGAATGAAGACAGGAAGGATGGAAGGAAGCAAGGAAGAGAGGAAGGAAGGAAGCAAGGAAGAGAGGAAGGAAGCAAGGAAGAGGGAGGGTTAAAGGAAACGAGGAAGGTAGAGATGAAACGAAGAAGGAAGGAAGGAAGGGAGGAACAAGAAAACATAGGAAAATCAATGAAGATGATGGGAAGGAGGACAGGAAATGGAAAATAAGAAAACAGAAGGAAGGAAGGAAACATGGAAGGAGAAAAGGCAGACAAGGAACGAAGCAAAAAACAAACAAGAATGAAAACAAGGAAATAAACAACAAAGCAAAAGCCTGACCAAAACAAAGATGGCGAACGAGGAAGGAGTGAAAAGAATGAGGCTGCATTTCTCTCGCTTATGGAAGCTCCCTAACACCTCTCCCTAAGCGAATCATTTTAAGTTACTACCCTCTTGTGTGCTGCTTAAATCATTCTAATATCGCCATACCCTGCATCAAGTGAGGTACAAAATATTAACTTGCTTGGTCCAAAAATAAATCGCCGAGGAAAAGGTGTTAGGGAGACTCCTTGCTTGAGAGAGAGAGAGAGAGAGAGAGAAATGTCGGCGGGAAAAAGGAAATGTTTAAACGTACACACGGAAGTTGTTATTCACGCTTCTTCCCAACGTCCGCATCGCTACACACACACACGGAGAGGGAGAGAGAGAGAGAGAGAGAGAGAGAAAGAGAGAGAGAGAAAGAGAGAGAGAGAGAAAATAAATGTCAATAAAATACGTAAAATAAATTAGAAAATACGTAATAATAAGTTAAATAAGTAAAATAAGAATGTAAAAAAAAATCGGGAGCCCATTCTCGTTCGGGAGATGGCCAGGTGTAGTCAGATTGAAGGGCTGATTCGGCTAGTAACCAAGGAGACTCATCCCTACCTGTCTCAAAATTTCACACAACCGCGACAGCGTTAAAAGCTGCCTAGCGACTCGATTTGTCTAGTAACCAAGGAGACTCATCCCTACCTCATCTCAAAATTTCACGCGTTGTCCAGCTCCATCTCATAACTACCCAATTAGAGGTCATTGTACTGAAGGGGCTTAACTACAAGGTATAATTCAACCCCTTCAATGCGATACCGATTTTACACTGCTACCACCATGCGATGTAATTTACCGTCAATAATAATAATAATAATAATAATAATAATAATAATAACACACCATATTACACCCAACAACATACCGGTACCACACATCACATCACAACCAACCACACCACATCACACCCAACCTCACCAGATCACACCCAACCACACCACACATCACACCACTCACACCAGACTCCACACACTGTACACCTACTCTTCCACCAAACTCCTGTATTGTATGTAGGCCTCAGTGCACACCATCCTACCACACCACACTACACCATCACACACCACCACCACACCATACACCGATATTATACACCACACTACACCACCACATCACACATTACACCATAACATTACCTTACACCACATCTCTAGTACCAGATTCCACAGACTAGGCCTACTCTTCACCACAGTATAGCTAGGCCTAACTACCCTACTACACCAAACTACTACACTTCATCAGGCTACACTGCTTCACACCACACCATAACCTGCACCTTAACTACATCACACTACACCATACTACTACACTATAACATGCTACGGTACACAACTGCACCCATCACAGCCTACTCCATACTATTACTCATCACATTACACCATACCATACACCACATCACAACTTAAATCACACCACTTCACCATACACATCACACCGCCTCACCATATACATCATACTATTTCACCATACACCACATCAAACCGCCTCACCATACACCACCTCACCATATACATCACACCGCCTCACCATATACATCATACCATTTCACCATATATCACATCAAACCGCCTCACCATTCACCACATCAAAGCACACCACCTCACCATACACCACACTACACCAAAGCACACCATAATGAACCACAGCACATAACACCAAACCACACCCTTCACTACACATCACAACACTCACCACAACCACCATATTCACCACACTACCGCACAACACCACAAATTCCACGCATTTTACCACAGAAACATTACTATTCATACTATATCAGAGAGAGAGAGAGAGAGAGAGAGAGAGAGAGAGAAAATACCCTAACATAACTAGCTTAATGTTTGCTTTAATTGCCCCATTAACTCTCTCTCTCTCTCTCTCTCTCATTGCGTGTCTCCTTCTCCTCCCTCCCCTCCTCCCTCTGACCAACTGAAAATTCCTCCCTCGCTCCGTACGATGGGGAGGGAGGGAGGGAGGGAGGAGGGGAGGGAAGAGGAGGAAAATGAAGGGAGGGATGGAGGGAGGAGGAGGAAGGAGTAGCTACTGTCACCAACCAACAACTACGACCACCATACACCCAACCACAACTGCCACAATCACCCACTACCACAACTGCCACTATCACACACTACCAGTCGTTCACACCACAATTACCACATCACACACTCCCACGGCTACCACAATCACTCACTACCACAACTACCACCACCATCACACACACTACCACAACTACCACACACCACCACAATCGTTCCCACCACGACTACCACAATCACTCACTACCACAACTACCACCATGACTGGCTGAATAGTACGGCCATTACTTAATAAAATTATGTTTACAAGCTGAGAGAGAGAGAGAGAGAGAGAGAGAGAGAGAGAGTTATGGCTTCGATTGATGGAGCCAAACCTCACCTTTCCTACCTTACCTCAATCCAATCTACTTCAGTGTGATTTGTGTGTTTAATTTCAGCCCGTAAATATGAGAGAATTAATTAAACTGCGAATTTACACACACATCTAGGCCACACGTATTATGATATCTATCAACACACACACACACACACACACACACACACACACACACACACACACACACACACACACACACACACACACACACACACACACACACACACACATAAAATGCTCATAATTACATACACACATGGCTGTAATCTCTCTCTCTCACACACACACATAAACACACACACATAAACACACACACACACACACACACACAGGCCAGTTATATATTTTTAAAAATGTAAATCTTAATTATACCATTATGGACAATGACAGTTCTTCGGCCTGATTCTACCCCCTCCCCCCCCAATTTGGCACAAAGGCGTGTAGTATTACAGTAGCAGCAGAAGTAGTAGTAGTAGTAGTAGTAGTATGCTAGTCGTTGTAATGGTGGTAGTAGTGTTGCAGCAGTAGTATACTGTAGCACCGTATTATAGTATAATGATATAAAAGTTGTACTAGTGGCAGTGTAATAATAATAATAATTAATAATAATAATTAATAATAATAAATAATAATAACTGTAGTAGTTCAAATACTATCAGCGTTATGGTCAGCAGTAGCAGTAGTAGCAGCAGCTGTTCCCTAGGCAGTCTGGCCGATCAGCCCAGAGCCCCTATGATAGGCCATGGCCGAGACCGGGCTTTCTCACAGAGTTCTCAAAGAGTGTATGTTGTGTTGTTGGCATAGGTGATTGTGTGCAATGCAGTCTTCCATAATGTGCTTAATAGTATGGGGTGCTGTGTTGCATCCTGGACAGGCATCAGCGACAGAGTCATCCAGCCTCTTCTGGTAACTTAAGAGCACTGGATGATGCCCACATGTCAGCCTGGCCAGGTGGACCCTGTCCTCACGAGGGAGATAGGATTCAGAAGGGTGGATATCTGGAGGCCGTACGTGCAGCTGTGTGTTGTCTTTAAGTGACTGAATGGAGCGGCGGGTGATTTGAGTATGGATATGCTTCTGGAAGCTGGTCTGAGGCGGGAGAGATGACAGTATTTGTGTGATATCGTGTGCTGGATGTTGTTTTGATGTTCCTTGGTGTGGGTGGATGTGCTGCCATGTAGTGTAGTGGATGCTGTGGGTTTGTGGAGGCTGCAGCAAGAATCCGGGTGCCTCTCATGTCTAGGTGATCCTTGACTTTGAGGACTTTGGTTTCTTGATGGTGGTCTGAGGGTGTAGCAGCTGTGCTGACTGTGATTATTTTTAGGGCCTTGTTCTGTATGTATCAGTTGTGGTAGGTGGTTTCTAGTAACTTCTCGCTCAAACAACCACTATGATTTCCGCACTGCAAGTTAATATATCACTGCTATACACCTAAGCATACCCTCACGCCCACAATCACGCTAATTACTTATATTTTACGCCACTAATTTCACACTATCTTTAAAACACCCACTTTTTCTTTACCGCTGATTTAGTCTTCAATTCTGATAACTTTGCTCCTTTGCATGACGTTTGAATTATGACTGATGAAGTTTAAAAATTTGTATGACAGCTGGACGGTTTAACGGTTAACATGGCAGTTGGACGGTTTAACGGTTAACATGACAGTTGGACGGTTTAAAGGTTCATGTGGCAGCTGGACGATTTAACGGTTAATACAAAATTGACGTTTAATTGTTTATCTATGCATACGGTTTACGGCAGTTTGATTTTAGCCTCGTTTCCCTTGACTGGCAGCTCATTTGGATTTACACTTGTGAAAGCAATTACGTATCACCGAGAGATATATTTCTGATTCTAATATTAATTTTATCGGTAGAGGAAAAAAAAGAGGTTATGAAGCAAACGTCGTACTGAAGGGGTTTATTACACAGCATCTTCAACATTCCTCTAAGCACCGTGAAATCGTCTAAGCTTCTAGGAACAAAATCTAGGAGACGTTACAGCACACAAGGCTTTATAAATGCAACGTTTCTAGGTCTTTAACTATCACTACAAACGTTTCAAATTCTCTATCAATACAAACGTTTCTAATTCTTTCGCTATCAGTGCAAACGTTTCAAATTCTCTCTCAATGCAAACGTTTCAAATTCCCTCAATGCAAACGTTTCTAATTATCAATGCAAACGTTTCCAACACGATCAATACAAACGTTTCAATTTCTCTGTATAAACGTTTCTAATTCTCCATCAATACCTTCCAAATTCTCTACCAATACAAACGTTTCTAACCCTCTATCAGTACAAACGTTTCTAATTCTCTATCAATGCAAACGTTTCTCAGTCTATCAATCCAACGTTTCACATTCTTTAAGAGATTTCGCTTGTGCTCAAATCGTCTTGCGGTCATACGAACAACAGGCACAAGTCGTTTGAGAGAGGGTAGTTTGGCGGTGCGTGTTGTGGATTAGATTGAGAAGACTGAACTGGATTGATTATAACGCTGATTAGACTTGAGATGGATTGGACTGGACTGGATTAAACTGAAGACTAGACTGGATTAGGTTGAGATTACTGGATTTACCGTACACTGGATTAGTAAAGGTAGAGATTATTGTTACTGATTGCATCTTGGACAGGATTAATTTGAAGTGTAAACTGGATTAGGATGAGATTACTGGATTTACCGTACACTGGATTACTTAAGCTGGAGATTGTTACTGATTGCACGTTGGACCGGATTAAATTGAAGAGTGTAAACTGGATTTGACTGAGATTACTGGATTTACCGTACACTGGATTAAGTAAGCTGGAGATTATTGTTACTGATTGCATGTTGGACTGGGTTAGGATGAAGAATAGGTAGGGCTTAAGGTGGATTGGATTCGGTTGACATGACTAAGGTTAAGCTAGGTGAGGGCAGGTCGGGTCGGGTCAGGTTGGGTTAGGTTGGCTGAAATGTATGGTTACGCTAGGTTAAAGGCGCCTCAGGTTAGGTTGGGTTGGGTTAGGTTGGACTGGGTTGGGTTGAGTTGGGTTAGGTTGGACTGGGTTGGGTTAGGTTGGACTGGGTTGGGTTGAGTTGGGTTAGGTTGGACTGGGTTGGGTTGAATTGGGTTAGGTTGGACTGGGTTGGGTTGGGTTAGGGTGCTCGGTTTGATAATGGCCGAGTTAGTCCGTGGAAAGTTGGGGGTTTTAAGCTAGGCAAGACCATAGTAGTTAGACTATGTTAGTTTGGCATTTAGTTAGTTAGTAGCTAGTCTGGTGAAGTTACTCTGAGTTGACTGAGCTAGGTTGGTTAAATAGGGAAAGATTAGGTAGGCTGAATATGGCTTTGTTACTATGTTAGGCTAGGTTAGGTTGGACTGGGTATGTTAGATTATCGTGGGTTTGTGTTTTTGGACTGAGGCTTAGTTTAGTTAGACAGGTTAGATTAGGGTAGGTTGGCTTAGGGTTGATTTGGGTAGTAGACAGGTTGTTAGGGTAGGTCAGGAGAGGTCAAGGTGTGGTAAATAGGGTTACAATGATTCAATTGGGGTAGATTAAGCTGTTAGGTTGGATTAGGGTGAATATTTTGTGTAAGTGTGGGTAGATTAGGATAAATTTTTCGTGTAAGTTTGGGTAGATTAAGGTAAATTTTGGGGGAAAGTTAGGGTAGATTTGGGTAAATTTTGTGCAAGTTGGGGTAGATTTGGGTAAATTTCGTGCAAGTTGGGGTGGATTTGGGTAAATTTTGTGCAAGTTGGGGTGGGTAGTTTAGGGTAAATTTTCTTATGTAAGTTTGGGTAGATTGAGGTAAATTTTTCGTGTAGGCTTAGGTAGTTGTGGTGTTTAAGGTAGATATTGTTTGATTTTGTTGGCTGTTAGGTGAAGAAGGTACGTTGTGTGTAAAACCTAATGAATCAAATCAATCAAGGTAATCAAGTCACTTAAATCCAGGTGGGTCAAAGGTGATTAAGTAAAACTGGGAAAGGTACGGCTGGGCAGGTGCTATACGTAGGTCGGGCTGGGTCACTTTGCCGGGGGGTCCGAAGTGAGGTCAAAGTAGGTCACCCAGAAGCGGCACTATCCCTCCTAACCCTCTCACACCCGGCGCAACTCTAGCAAAATCCCACTCTACCATTCCATATAAGGCCAGACGATTTTTAGGTGATTTTATTCAGCTGTGGCCTAGACGCCTGTGATTTAAACCCCCTATTACTACCCTCCCAGACGATATGAAGTAACTGAACTGGAGGGTTTTTCTCCTTAACCCCTTCTAGCAGATATCATTCCGAAACAGAGAGAAATCGTCTGGAGAGCCTCTAAAATTTGACAATTTTTAAAACCCCTCTGAGCATTAGTTAAACCAGCATACAGCATTGAAAATCGTAAACAATTAGAGGGATAATACGCTTTATTTCCGTATTACACCAATAAAATACGGAAAAAAATATAGGGTGTTGCTTTTCCTGTTAAAAATTTCGGTTTTAATAATATAAATTCTATAGTTGAACCAGTCAATTATAGCGCATCACCCGGGAATAGACCAGATATAACTATAAATAAATCGCAAGTCAAACGTCGATACGGTGGTCAGAAGTGTGTGTGTGTATAGATTTGTGCCGCGTAATACCTGGGTTTCCCCTCGATTCGCTTATCAAAGAAAACTGGTCTTGCATCCCGTGGACTGCATCGATCAGGCAGCGCTTCCCTCCCCTTTGCTGTTTTTAGCAGGCTGGGCAGCAGGGAGGAGCTCAGGGGGTAGCAGGGCGATGGTGGACCCCCCTTGCCCCTGCCCCTGCCCCCAACCCCTCAGGCAGCGGGGGAAATAAGGCAAAAGATGGGCAAAATGCTTAAAGTGTCAAGGCAAACTGCTTCGCTCAACCTTTCCTACCTCCCTTTCCCACCCCCCTTAACCCCCTCCCCCTTCCCTGCCCTTTCCCCACCTCTCCCTCCCCCTCATCGCTTTATCAACCCCCACCCCTGCCCACCCAGGAGTAAATATTGATATAATCTTCGGCCCCAGCGAATATCCCCAGAACAGATCACCGCGAGAGCCACAAGGAAATATGGCCGACCGACCCCTTTCCCCAGCCACGGAATTTTCCCCCCGCACCATTTTCCTTCTCTCCTCAAATTTTCTCCAGGGAATGTGATAGTCTTGCGGCTCAACATTCAAGCATATAATATTTTAAACATTCTTGCCTTCGCTCACCTTGATGTAGGGGATCTCCGATGGGTGGGCAATTTTGTCTTCGGTTATATTTTAAATTTTCAACCATGAAACACTATCACCGCCGGCGCTAAACTGGGGAACTGGGCAACACGGCGGCCAGTCACATGGGATAACTACACTATAAATCGGTGCTAAGGGAAGCGGGGGCACTGGTTTAAAAGGGATACTCTGCAAAATCGGGCAGCGGAGGAGAGAGCGCGCACAACCTACCCTCACAATGTCCGGAGGGTGACTGGCAACACCGCCCTTGTCTTTGCGGCGCCTCTGCCCCAGCCTAACATATCGTACCGACCCTCCCTCCTTCCCTCCATTCTCCCTCTCACTTCCCTCTCCCTCTCTCTTCCTCCCTCACTCCCTTTCTCTCTCTCTTTCTCACACACACGCTCGCAATTCCCTCCATCCCTCTCACAAGAATCGCCGGCACTAGAAGCCCTCTCACTCTAAGCGAAAATGGAGGGAGAGGGAAGGAGGCGAGTGGGAGGGAGGGAAGGAGGAAGGAAGGAAGCGGAGGAAACGGAGAGAAAAATATAATAACTGGAAAAGTGAGATAAGATATGAGGTAGTTGGATGGAGGGAGTGAAAGAGGGAGGGGGGAGGGAGAGTAAAGGTGGGGTGAGGGGAGGAGGATGGAGGGAGTTTGTGGGGGAGGAAAGAAAAAAGGAGGTAGAGGTGAGAGAGAGAGAGAGAACTGAATGAAGAGGAGGTAAAAATGAGGAAGGAGAGGGAGAGAAAAACTGAATGGAGGAAAGGAAGACAGGAGTGACGAAAAGGAGGGAAGAAGTGGAATGAAAAACTAAATGAGGAATTAAGACGAGAATTAAAGAGAATAAATGAAATGAAACGAAAAACAGAAAATAAATGAAATATAAAATAAACCATCAATCAGCCATCAACATCAATCAACCATCATCATCAATCAACCAACAATAAACCATCAATCATCATCAATCAACATTAACCATCATCAATCAACCATCATAATCATTCAACCATCACCAATTATCGTCACACCATCAATCAACCATCACCAATTATCGTCATACCATCAATCAACCATCACCAATTATCGTCATACCATCAATCAACCATCACCAATTATCGTCACACCATCAATCAACCATCACCAATTATCGTCATACCATCAATCAACCATCACCAATTATCGTCATACCATCAATCAACCATCACCAATTATCGTCACACCATCAATCAACCATCACCAATTATCGTCATACCATCAATCAACCATCACCAATTATCGTCATACCATCAATCAACCATCACCAATTATCGTCATACCATCAATCAACTATCACCATCAATCATCAATAAATCATCACCTTCAATCATCAATCTCCATCAATCATCGTCATATCATCAATCAACCATCACCAACAATCATCAATCAGCCAACACCAACAATCATGGTCATATCAATCAATCATCACATCATTATCATCATCAACCACCCTCAGCGTCATTATTATCGTCACTCTCATCATCAATCATCATCATTATCATTATTATTATTATTATTACCTTCCTTTCTTTACGGGAAGCAGCCTAGGCATACAAACATTATTATTACTATTATTATTATCATTATGATTATTATTATTATTATTTAGATCCAAAACATTTCCAAAAGTCTTAACCCCTTCAAACCGGCGATCAGAATCATCCTATGCTCCCTTCACTCCAACTTGGCCCAGATTTTCGTCCTTTTGCAGCTTATTACCCGCAGCTCAGTGGCAGAAAAACACGAATTCTACCCTTCCACAGCACTTCTTCGTGACTAGCACCCTATTCTAGTGTTGATCTATTGCTATACCTCGGCATTTAAGCTGGAGAGATGGCAATTTTAGGCCAAGTTAGAGTGAAAAGGGTGTAGGAGTGAAAGGAGGAAGTCTCTCTCTCTCTCTGTCAGAAATCTCTCTCTCTCTCTCTCTCTCTCTCTCCTGGGCTGAGTAGAATCGTATGGAAGAAACAGTCCTCGGAGTGAAGGGGTTAATACAACACTCCTTTCACCTTAACCTGGCCCACAGCACTTCTTCGTGACTAGCATCGTATTTCAGCCCATATATAGACCCAAGCAGCCTCTATTCCCACAACTGAACGAATACTTGTGGCGAAAATCGAAACCATCTGAAAAACAAATTTGAATATATAGGGTTATTCACCGGCTTTCGTCAGGCGTAAATTTTCATTGGACGGAACTGGGTAAATACTTGTTTAAGGAAAGTACAGGAAGGATTTGCATTTATAAAGGTACTGTGTGTGTGTGTGTGTGTGTGTGTGTGTGTGTGTGTGTGTATACTGTGGCCTAATGTACTCAACAGTCGGGGTCAAAAGTGTGTGTGTGTGTGTGTGTGTGTGTGTGTGTGTGTGTGTGTGTGTGTGTGTGTGTGTGTGTGTGTGTGTGTGGCCTAATGTACTCAACAGTCGAGGTCAAATTGTGTGTGTGTGTGTGTGTGTGTGTGTGTGTGTGTGTGTGTGTGTGTGTGTGTGTGTGTGTGTGTGTGTGTGTGTGTGTGTGTGTGTGTGTGTCATGCCGGGGAGTCTGCAGTGGAGGAAATACAATCGGTTATAATAATTTGTTAAGTCAGCGGTGGTACTACTGGACAGAGAGAGAGAGAGAGAGAGAGAGTCAGTTTCCTCCAATTCTAATACTGATCATATAAACAGTATTTACCTCCAGCCCTCCATGCCTAGCCAGAATGTCCCGAAAATGTCCCAAAGTGTCCCCAAAATGTCCCCAAATGTCCCAAAAAAATCCCAAAATATTCCAAATGTCGAAAAATGTCCCAAAGTTTCTAATTCCCAAAAAATGTCCAGATAAAATTCCAGTGTCCCAAAAATGTCCCAAAAATTCCCAAAAATATCCTCCATCATGTCCACTTTAAATTTCACATATACTTTTCATAATGTCCCTAAAATAATGTCCCCAAAATGTCCTAAGGATTTTCTGAATGTCCCAATAGGTCATCCCAAAAAGTCCCTTTGTGTCCCCTGAGTGTCTTAATTTTTCTCGGCCAAATGCTTCCTAGATGTCCAATAAATATTACCCAAAAATGAAATAATAATAATAATAATAATAATAATAATAATAATCTGTACTACTACTACTACTAATAATAAATAATAGTAATAACTAATAATAATAATAATAATAATAATAGTAATTGTAATAAAATAATAATAATAATAATAATAATAATAATAATAATAATAATAATGTCCCTAAAATGGCAGCAAAAGAAAGTGTCCAAAATGTCCTAAACATGTAATCAAGAAGTCCTAAATATGTACTCAAAATGTCCTAAATATGTACAGTGTCCTAAATATGTACAGTGTCCTAAATATGTACTCAAAATGTCCTAAATATGTACAGTGTCCTAAATATGTACTCAAAATGTCCTAAATATGTACTCAAAATGTCCTAAATATGTACTCAAAATGTCCTAAATATGTACAGTGTCCTAAATATGTACTCAAAATGTCCTAAATATGTACCTAAAAAGTCCTAATATGTACCTAAAATGTCCTAAACGTGTACTCAGTGTCCTAAATGTACCTAAAATGTCCTAAATGTGTACTCAATGTCCTAAATATGTACCAAGATGTACCCACGACCAACTGTGTACCCAAACGTGGCCGAAAATGTCCCAGATTTCCCAAATGTCCCAAAATGTCCCAAAGGAGTCCCATATGCTCCTAAATAAACGGAAAATCATCTCAAAAATGTCCTACAAAGTCCTTCTCTCTCTCTCTCTCTAAAATCCAAATATCCCAGTAATGTCCTAAAATGTCAAAACCTGCTGCACTGTAAGTGTCCTAAAATGGTCATAACTATGTGAACGAGAAAATCAAAAATCCCAAAGTGTCCCAAATATATTTCCTATAATCCCAAGGGCCTACAACTTCCCAATTATGCCCCAGATGTCCCAGAACCAAAAGGGGTCGAAATAAAAATGTCCGTATACGTGTCCCAATCCCTGAGTTAAAATTTCTTTCAAGATAAATCATAATGTCCCAAAATTACTCCGCACTTTCAATATATATATAAAAAATGAATCTACTGATGTCCTAAAAATCTCCAAGGGGTGTTGTGTCCAGGTGTAGTGTTCAGGTGTGTAGTGTCCAGGTGTTGTGTCCAGGTGTAATGTTCAGGTGTGTAGTGTCCAGGTATGCAGTGTCCAGGTGTGTAGTGTCCAAGTGTAGTGTCCAGGTGTGTAGTGTCCAGGTGTGTAGTGTCCAGGTGTGTAGTGTCCAGGTATAGTGTCCAGGTGTGTAGTGTCCAGGTATAGTGTCCTGGTGTAGCGTCCAGGTGTGTAGTGTCCAGGTATAGTGTCCTGGTGTAGCGTCCAGGTGTCCAGGTGTGTAGTGTCCAAGTGTCCGTGTCCAGGTGTAGTGTCCTAGGAGGGTCACTCAGGAAAGGTCACGACTGCCATTTGTTATCTAACCTGACACTCGCTGCCCACACACACACACACACACACACACACACACACACACACACACACACACACACACACATAATACACACTCTCACCCGTATTCAGGCACTCACGCAAAAGCAGTCACGTGTATACATAGCACACACATCTCTCTCTCTCTCTCTCTCTCTCTCTCTCTCTCTCTCTCTCACGAAAATTTACCTCTTTCTTTAAATGTCTTAAATGGTCTTAAAGATATTCTAATGAGAGAACGTTTGTTTGTTTCGTTTGTTTGTTGTTTGTCTGGTAGGGGCTAGACCTAGTAGTAGTAATAGTAGTAGTAGTACTGGTGGTGGTGGTGGTGGTGGTGTTAAGTAGTAGTAGTAGTACTGGTGGTGGTAGTAACAAAAGTAGTAGTAGTAGTGGTAGTAGTAGCAGTAGTAGTAATTGTTTATTATTATTATTTATTATTATTATTATTATTATTGTTGTATAATGTTCTTCACCGTTTTACCGTTACCATTTCCTGTTACCGTTTTACCGTTACCATTTCCTGTTACCGTTTTACCGTTACTGTTACCGATGTACCGTTACTATTTCCTGTTACCGTTTTACCGTTACCATTTCCTGTTACCGTTTTACCGTTACCATTTCCTGTTACCGTTTTACCGTTACCATTTCCTGTTTCCGTTTTACCGTTACCATTTCCTGTTACCATTCTACCGTTACCATTTCCTGTTACCGTTTTACCGTTACCATTTCCTGTTACCTCTTCACCGTTACTAATTCCCTTACCGTTACCACTTAAGTCTCACCGTTACTTTACCGTTGCTATTTTACCTTCACCGTTATACTGTTATCGTCTGACCGCTTCCGTTTCGCCCTTACCGTTCTGACGCTCCAGTTTCTGTTGTTCCGGTCGCCTGAGTTATTACCGCCTCTCTTTCTCTCTAATTGGCCTGTAATTGCTCTAAATGGCTTGTTCACGGGCAGGCCAATTACTTCATTAACAGCAGCGACGTATATGACCTCAACTGACTTTTTTTTCGCCTGTTATCAGCCAATTATTTGAATTTGGGCAGAATGTTTGAGTTTACCAGGAATTATGCCCGTTTTCTTTCAAGCCTGAGAAGTGAGCTTATCCATAGTATATACAAATAGATTCCCGTTTCAAAGCAGACACCATGAACATATCTATCTATCTGTTTATCAATCTATCTATCTACCTTCTATATATCTATCTAGTCAGACGCCTTAATCCCGTCACGGGTGGCCACCAACAAATCGCCTCCATGTCGCCCTGTCCCCTGTCATTTCGCTGCCCTCCCCCCGACTTACACCCCCCTCTCTCATATCTCTCCACTCCATCACTCCATCTCATCCTCGGTCACCCACTCCCTCTCCCCCCCTTCCACCTCACTCACATACTCTCCTAGTTAGTCTCTCGCTCTAAATCCCCTCCATTCCATCCCTCCATCTCATCCTTGGTCTCCCATTCTCCCTCTCCCCCCTCCACCTCACACACACTCTCCTAGTTAGTCTCTCACTCTCCATCTACCTAACACACCCCTCCCTCATATGCCTCTCCACTTCATCCTCGGTGTCCCCCTCCCTCTCCTCCCTCCAGGACCACTCCATCTCATCCTCGGCCTCTCCCTCCCTCTCCCCTCCACCCCACTCACATACACCTTGATCGTCCTAGACAAAACAAATCTTGCACAGAGGGAGGGAGGGAGGGAGAGAGAGAGAGAGAGAGAGAGAGAGAGAGAGAGAGAGAGAGAGAGAGAGATGAATAGAATCACGCACTCGGTCTGATGAGGCTGACAATATTCGTGAGTCGTTGTTGCATCACACTACTCTCTCTCTCACACACACACACACACACACGCGCACACACACACACACACACACACACACACACACACACACACACACACACACACAAAATCCATGTTACTAATTACAATGATGTTGGTATGTGCTTGTTACTAGGAAGTACACGTACACGGAACTACACTCTCTCTCTCTCTCTCTCTCTCTCTCTCTCTCCTGCCTTCCCAAAGCTCGTGTGTGGCGAGTTAGATGGTGTTTGTGAAATTCTAGGAACTCAATTAATCGTTAACATTCTAAGTGAGTTTATTATGTTACCCTGCCTAGGAACACCCCCCCCCACCCGCCCTTCCTTCTTGTCTTTCTCCTTCCCTCCCTCTCCTCTCCTTTCTTTCCTCTCCTCCTTTCCCTTTCTCTCCACTCCTTTCCTCCTCCTCCTCCTTCTTCTTTCCCCCCTCTCTTTCTTTCCTTCCTTCCCTCCCTCTCCCTCTCATCTTCTTTCCTCCTTCCCTCCCTCTCTCTTCCCTACCAATCCTTCTCCTTCTCTCCCTCTCGCCTTCTCTCTTCTTTCCTCCCTCTCTTTCCTTCCCCCCCTCTCCTCCTCCTCCTTCTCTTCTTCCTTCCCTTTCTTCTTTCCTCCCCCCCTTCTCCTTCCCTACCTCTCCTCTTCTCTCTTCTTTTCTCCCCTTCTATTCTTCCATTCCTCTCCTTTCTTCTCTCCTCTCTCTCTTTCCTTCCCTCCCTCTCCTCCTCCTTCTCTTCTTCTTCCCTTCCTCGTCTCCTTCTCCTCTTCTTCTTCCTCCCTTCCCTCTCCTCTTCTTCCTTTCCTTTCTTCTTTCCTTCCCTTTCCTCACCTTCTTCCTTTCCTTTCTTCTTTCCTCTCTCCCTTCCCTCTCTTCTTCCTCCCTCCCCTCTCCCCTTCCTCCTTCTTCTCCTCTTCTTCCTTTCCTTTCTTCTTTCCTCCCTCTCTTCTTCCTCCCTCCCCTCTTCTTCCCTCCCTTCCTTCTCTTCTTCCTCCCTCCCCTCTCCTCCTCCTCCTCCTCTCCTTATCGATACAATACAACAATGAACAAAGCCTCCTGCCTAGTACCATGTCCACCTAAATCACGTTACTTGGCCTGGTATTCTAGTACAGGGGGTTGCTGGGTCAATCATAGCCCTAACACCTCTTCCTTAGCGATTTATTATGGGGGAGGGCTGGGTAATTTGGTATTGGTATGTTATTTATGCAGCGTATGGCAATGTTGGAAGGATTTATAGAACAGAGAGGGAGGATTTAAAGAACAGGATTTACAGAACACAGAAGAAGGATTTATAGAACACTGAAGAAGGATTTACAGAACACTGAAGAAGGATTAACAGAACACAGAAGAAGGATTAACAGAACACAGAAGAAGGATTTACAGAACACAGAAGAAGGATTTACAGAACACAGAAGAAGGATTTACAGAACACAGAAGAAGGATTTACAGAACACAGAAGAAGGATTAACAGAACACAGAAGAAGGATTTACAGAACACAGAAGAAGGATTAACAGAACACAGAAGAAGGATTAACAGAACACAGAAGAAGGATTTACAGAACACAGAAGAAGGATTTACAGAACACAGAAGAGGACAGTAAGATGTAAAAAAAATATATAAATCGCTCAGGAAAAGGTGCTAGGGAGCTTCCTTGATCCACGAGAATACGGGCCAAGGAATCGAAGGTAAAAAAACAAACGAACAAACAAAATCGTCTGGTGATAGGAAGAATAAATCGGAAAAGAAATTGTGTTACGTCATCCAAGTGAAGTGGTTAACCCTTCAATCCGAGGATGTGTTTTATTTTCGTAACGCTGCTGACAGGCGATTTATTCCACTCCGGACAGACCCCTCGTAGTGAAGGGGTTAATGATGAATAAAATCGTCTGGATGAATCACACACACACACACACACACACACATTAATTCCCTCACATGGATAAATACACACACACACCTGTACACACAAAAACATGTATTAATTCCCTTACACACACACACACACACACACACAAAGTAACGAAAATATACTAGTACACACACACACACACACACACACACACACACAAGCAGGAAGGAAAAGGAAAGGGAGGAGGAGGGGGAGGAGAAGGAGGAGGAGGAGGAGGAGGAGGAGGAGGAGGAGGAGGGGGAGGAGGAGGAGGAGCAAGTAAGTAGGTAGGTAGGTAGGTAGGTAGGTGAATAGGCGGGTAGGGAGGTACTAAGGTAAGCAGGCAGGCAGTTAGGTAAATGGGTAAGTAGACAGACAAGAAGGTAAGCAGGTAGGTAGGTAGGTAGGCAGGTGGACAGGCAGGTAGGAAGTAAGATTGGAAGGCAAGGGGTCATGCAGGTAGGTAGGTAGGTAGACAGTAGAGAAATAAAGCAGACAGGTAGGAGAGAGAGAGAGAGAGAGAGAGAGAGAGAGAGAGAGAGAGAGTTATACAACTAAAATACTAGGAAAAAAACGACAAAAACAGACAGACAGACAGACAGATAAATAGACAGATAGATATGGACAGATAGATACATAGATAAGATAGATATAGATTGATAGATGGATAGACACTGATAGATGGATAGCTAGATAGACAGATGGATAGAAAGACTGATAGATGGACAGATAGATGGACACACGGATACTGATAGATAAATAGATAGATAGACCTAAAGCTGACGAAGCGCTAAATTAACCAAAAAAAAGGACTTTAAATATTACCTTTAAAATTCTCTCTCTCTCTCTCAAAATAATATAAAATAAAATGGGACCTAAAGTGCTACCTAGGGGATCTCTCTCTCTCTCTCTCTCTCTCTCTCTCTCTCTCTCTCTCTCTCTCTCTCTCTCTCTCTCACATTCTTCAAGGTTAACCTGTTTCTTTTTTTTACTTTGTGGTTGACTTATGTAAGTATGAGGGGGAGGGGAGGGGAGGGGAGGGGATAGGGAGGAGAGGATGAGGGGGAGGGGAGGGGAGGGGAGGGGATAGGGAGGAGAGGATGAGGGGGAGGGGAGGGGAGGGGAGGAGATAGGGAGGAGAGGATGAGGGGGGGGGAGGGGAGGGGAGGGGAGGGGAGGGGATAGGGAGGAGAGGATGAGGGGGAGGGGAGGGGATAGGGAGGAGAGGATGAGGGGGAGGGGAGAGGAGGGGAGGGGAAGGGAGGAAGGAGTATAACCCTTCTGAGATCCTTCGTCCGCTCCCTAACACCTTTTCATAAGCGATTTATTTTGCTTATTACACCTTACCGTCCACTTCTGTGTTACATAAATCCATCCAATATCGCCATACTCTGCATTAATGACGTAGAAAAGGATATTAACCAGCCATATCTAAGAATAAATCGCTAAGGAGGAGGGGTTAGGGAGAATAGTATGGCGATACTAGAAGGATTTATGTAACAGAAGGACATGAAGTTATAATACGCAAATTAAATCGCTCAGGAAAAGGTGTTAGGGAGCTACCTTAACTGAGAGAGTTGTTAGAAGGTATATTATTGGATGTGGCTTGCAGATCCCGTAAATCCTACTCCATACCGATTTATTCCATTTGATGTAAAAGCTGTCGATAATGATGCCATTTAAATTACATATAAAAGGCGTAAAAAGCAAAATAAATCGCTAAGGAGAATTTGTTAAGTCTCTGCCATGCTACTACGACCTCCAGAACAAGGACGTGAAAACAGGAAGAGGGAGAGAGAGAGAGAGAGAGAGAGAGAGAGTACATGGACCAATTTTGTCACTGCGGCGTTTAAAATAGATAGATAGACAGATAGATAGATAGACAGATAGATAGATAGACAGATAGATGGATAGATAGATAACGAGAAAAGCTGGTATTATTTTCACCCTCCCTGCCTGCTTACTTAACTGATCCCTCCCCCCTCCCCCTCCCCCTCCCTCATCTTACATTCCACCCTAGTCCCTCCCTCCCTCCCTTGTATTCCTCTCCCTCCCTCCCTCCCTTATATTCCTCCCTCCCTCCCTCCCTTATATCCCTACCTCCCTCCCTCCCTTATATTCCTCCCTCCCTCCCTCCCTTATATTCCTCCCTCCCTCCCTCCCTTATGTTCCTCCCTCCCTCCTCTCTGTCCTACACTCTTCCTTCCCTCCCTCCCTCCCTTATGTTCCTCCCTCCCTCCCTCCCTTATATTCCTCCCTCCCTCCTCTCTGTCCTACACTCTTCCTTCCCTCCCTCCCTCCCTCCATCCTCCCTGTCCTACACTCTTCCCTCCCTCCCTCCATCCTCCCTGTCCTACACTCTTCCCTCCCTCCCTCCATCCTCCCTGTCCTACACTCTTCCCTCCCTCCCTCCATCCTCCCTGTCCTACACTCTTCCCTCCATCCTCCCTGTCCTACACTCTTCCCTCCATCCTCCCTGTCCTACACTCTTCCCTCCCTCCCTCCATCCTCCCTG
>NC_136974.1:1740016-1747516 GCF_032717465.1 Coenobita brevimanus | reverse complement strand
GAGGGGAAAAGGAGAAGGGAGGAGAGTGAGGAGAGGACGACAAGGAAAGAGGAGGAGGAGGAGGAGGAGGAAGGAGAGGAGGAGGAGGAGGAGGAGGAAGGAGAGGAGGAGGAGGAGGAGGGAGAGAGGAGGAGGAGGAGGAGGAGGAAGGAGAGAGGAGGAGGAGCCACACCACCAGACTGTGACGTCAATAATCACTGTTAAAGCTGAGAGCAGGCAGGGTGGCAGGCAGGCAGGGGTGGCAGGCAGGCAGGGTGGTAGGCAGGCAGGCAGGCAGTGTGGTAGACAGGGTGGCAGGCAGGCAGGGGTGGCAGGCAGGCAGGCAGGCAGTGTGGTAGACAGGGTGGCAGGCAGACAGGGTGGCAGGATGGCAAATAACAGGGCGGCAGGCAAGGCGTTGGAATGGCAGTTACGCCGCTGTTTAGGCAGACCGTCAGACGCAAAATCAGAGTGCCAGGCAGAACGCATGACGAGCAGAAGTGCAGGCGAAGGCACAGGCAGGCAGGAAAGTGGCAGGCAAAGCAGAGAGACAGGAAAGGCAGGCAGGAAGGTAGGCAAGTGGCAGGCAGAGAAGAGAGGGCAGACAGGCAGGTAAGGCAGGATATTGGAGTGTATGGACTTGAGCCTGGGAAAACAGTGAGGCAGACTGGTGGAAAGAGAGAGAGATAAGGTGGCAGGCAGGGTAGGTAGGCAGGAGTGGAATGGGAGGTGAGGCTGGAGGAGGAGGCGGCAGGGAACCCCAGTGAGGCGAGGCAGCACACCCGGCCACAGGAGAGCAGAGTAGTAGGCAGGAAGACGGAGAGGCAGGCAGGCAGAAGGATAGGTAGAGGGGTAGGCAGGCAGGCAATGAGATATGAAGGAAGGAAGAGGGGTAGACAGGAGGGTAGTTAGGCAGGCAGAGTGGTAGCAGGTAGGCAGTGGAATATGAAAGAAGATGGGTAGCAGGGGATAGTTAAGCATGCAGAGGGGTAGGCAGGTAGCAATGAGATAGATAGGTATTCAGTGGGGTAGGCAGTGCGGTAGGAAGGAAGAGGGGTGGGCAGGTAGGCAGTGGGGCAGGTAGGTAGCAGAGGTAGACAGTGGGGCAGGAAGGAAGAGGGATAGACGGATAGGCAGTGGGGTGGGCAGGTAGGCAGTGGGGCAGGTAGGTAGCAGAGGTAGTCAGTGGGGCAGGAAGGAAGAGGGATAGACGGATAGGCAGTGGGGTGGGCAGGTAAGCAGTGGCTTAGGCAGGCAGGCAGGGGAGTAGGCAGGTAGATAATGGGGTAGGAAGGTAGGCAGTGGGGTAGGCAGGAAAGCAGAGGGGTAGCAGGCAGGCAGGTAAGTAAATGGGTAGGAAGGTAAGCACAGGGATAGGCAGGTAAGCAGTGGGACAGGCAGGTAAGCAGAGGGGTTGGTAGGTAAGCACAGGGATAGGCAGGTAATCAGTGGGACAGGCAGGTAAGCAGAGGGGTAGGCAGGTAGCAGAGGGGTGGGCAGGTACGCTGAGGGGTAGGCAGGTAAACAGAGGGGTAGACAGTAAGCAGAGGGGTAGGAAGGTAGGTATGAAGGTAGAAGAGGTGTAGGCAGGTAAGCAAACAGGTAAGAAGGCAGCAGAGGCAGACAGGTAGGCAGAGGGGCAGACAGGCAGGTAGCAGAGTGGTAAGCAGCTAAGTAGAAAAACAGGTAGGTAGGTAGGTAGGCAGGTAGGGCGAAAGGTAGGCAAGGATATATAAAAGCTGGAAAGGTGGCAACAAAAACGAGAGAGAGAGAGAGAGAGAGAGAGAGAGAAGAAATGAGGGAGAGAAATATCTAGGTGCTACAATAATCATCATCATCATACTGTACTTAAAGCATCATCTTTCAAATTACAGATAAATATTATTATTAACAATTCGGTATTAATATTACTTTTATAATTATGTGGTAAAAAAAAAAAAAAATTGATGACTTTCCCAGAATGTGGGTTTTTGGTGGTATTGTTGCTCTCCTTGCCTTTTACGTAATAATAATAATAATAATAATAATAATAATAATAACCACAATAATAATAATAATAATAACCACAATAATAATAATAATAATAATAATAACCACAATAATAATAATAATAATAATAATAATAATAACCACAATAATAATAATAACCACAATAATAATAATAATAATAATATTAATAATAATAATAATAATCCCATAACTACTAACACTCCTAAAGCCACCTTCCTCCTCGTCCTCCCCCTCCTCCTCCCTCCCTCCCAACGATGACGTCACAAGAGGCTCCGCGATTGGTCACTTTTCCGGCTCAATAGAAACGAAGCTGGCGCGATTCATCCAATGAGCGCGGGCCTTTCAAAATTTAAAAATCCTCCCCCAATGAGAGGCCGCCTTACAAACTTCCCCACCAAGAGGACAAGAATCTAATCAGACTTCTTATTTTTCCATTTTTTTTAAAGCTAAGTAATTTCTCTGGCCAATAAAGAAGTTTACCAATAAAAAAAATAGTTTTCTGAAAATTTTCGGCCAATGAGGGACCGCGGTATGGGGGGATCTTTGCACCAATCAGAGGACGCGTAATTCCTGGGGTTAATTAGGACTGGAGAGAGAGAGAGAGAGAGAGAGAGAGAGAGAGAGAGAGAGAGAGTTTACAAAGTTAGAGAGAAATGAAGGGAGAGGCTAATTTAGGGAGAGAACCCAGTAAACATTCACGCACAAGAAGGGTGTAAGTAAACCAAGGAAGTGGAAAGGAGAGAGAAACGGTTGACAAGCGCTCGAGATGAGGAAAGATACTGGAGAAAAAGAAAAAAAAAAAAAAGATCCAATTACATTTCATCAGTCAATTTCATCACTTTTTTTCGTGCCATTTTGAATTCTCTCAGTGCTGCCAACCGTCACCAGCCACAAAGACCAATAAACCTCTCTTTTCTAACCTCCAAATATTTTCTAGATTGTATTTTTTCTATATATATTTTACGGATTTTGTGCTAAGTTGTATAAATATTTGCTAGAAGTTAGTGAAAGGCGGTTAGAGTTGCCAAGTGCACGAGGCGTAAGATTGGCAACCCTGACTGATGTAAACACTGCTTCCCGGCACCTCAGCCTCAGATATTGTCGGACCTGCCTCACACACTGCCTCACCCTGCCTCACACACTACTTTGCCTGCCTCACACACTATCCTGCCTGCCTTACACACTACCCTGCCTTACACACACTACACTGACTGCCTCATATACCACCTTTCCTGCCTCACACTACCCTCCTGCCTTACACACTGTCCTGCCTGCCTCACTCTGCCTCACACACACTACCTTGCCTGCCTCATATACCACCTTGCCTGCCTTACACACTATCCTGTCTGCCTCACATTACCTTCCCTGCCTGCCTTACACACTACCTTGCCTGCCTCACACACTACCATGCCTGCCTTACACACTACCTTGCCTGCCTCACACACTACCATGCCTGCCTCACACACTACCTTGCCTGCCTCACACACTACCTTGCTGCCTCACACACTACCATGCCTGCCTCACACACTACCTTGCTGCCTCACACACTACCTTGCCCGCCTCACACACTACCTTGCTGCCTCACACACTACCCTGCCTGCCTCACACACTACCTTGCTTCCTCACACACTACCCTGCCTGCCTCAAACACTACCTTGCCTGCCTCACACACTACCTTGCCTGCCTCACACACTACCTTGCTGCCTCACACACTACCATGCCTGCCTCACACACTACCTTGCTGCCTCACACACTACCTTGCCCGCCTCACACACTACCTTGCTGCCTCACACACTACCCTGCCTGCCTCACACACTACCTTGCTTCCTCACACACTACCCTGCCTGCCTCACACACTACCCTGCCTGCCTCACACACTACCTTGCTTCCTCACACACTACCCTGCCTGCCTCAAACACTACCTTGCCTGCTTCACACACTACCTTGCCTGCCTCACACACTACCTTGCTGCCTCACACACTACCTTGCCTGCCTCACACACTACCTTGCCTGCCTCACACACTACCTTGCCTGCCTCACACACTACCTTGCCTGCCTCGCACACTACCCTGCCTGCCTCACACACTACCTTGCCTGCCTCACACACTACCTTGCTGCCTCACACACTACCATGCCTGCCTCACACACTACCTTGCTGCCTCACACACTACCTTGCCTGCCTCATACACTATTTTCTTTGCCTCCTCTCTCTCTCTCACTCACTCTCTCTCTCTCACACACACACACACACACACACACACACACACTGCCTCAACTCTCAAAATGTCTTACTTGCACATACTATCTCCACACACAATCTTCTTGAGAGAGAGAGAGAGAGAGAGAGAGAGAGAGAGAGAGACCGATGCAGGGAAATAGCATGTCACCAGTTCAATTTTTGAGGGAGGGAGGGAGGGAGGAGGGAACTATTAGGTAAAGGTAGGGAGGGAGGAAGGGAGAAAGGGAGGGAGAGGGAGGAAAGTGGGAGAGAAATATTAGGAAAAAGTATGGAGGGAGGGAATAGAAGAGGGACCTGGAGGGAGGGAGGGAGGAAAAGCAGGGAAGGAGGGAGGAAGGAAGTGGAGGGAAGGAGGGAAGGAAGTGAAAGGAAGGAGGGAGGGAGGACGTGGATGGAAGGAAGAAGGAAGTGGAAGGAAGGAGGGAGGAAGTGGAGGGAAGGAGGGAGGGAGGAAGTGGAGGGAAGGGGGAGGAGGAAGTGGAGGGAAGGAGGGAGGAAGTGGAAGGAAGGAGGGAGGGAGGAAGTGGAGGGAAGGAGGGAAGGAGGAAGTGGAGGGAAGGAGGGAGGGAGGAAGTGGAGGGAAGGAGGGAGGGAGGAAGTGGAGGGAAGGAGGGAGGGAGGAAGTGGAGGGAAAGACGAAGAAGGAAGACGATAGAGGGATAAAAAAGTACGGAGAGAGAGAGAGAGAGAGAGTAAAAGTTGAAGACAGTAGTGAAAGTTTCGAAGGTGAGAGAGAGAGAGAGAGAGAGAGAGAGAGAGAGAGAGGGGGGGGGTCCGTATGAGATACTAAATATGAGAGAAAATTTGAGCCACACAAACCATGGAGAGAAAAAAAAGCAAGAAAGAATGCGTACGTCTGAGAGAGAGAGAGAGAGAGAGAGAGAGAGAGAGAGAGAGAGAGAGAGAGAGAGAGCGTGTGTGAGCTAGGTCACTGCGACACTAGCAGCCTGCACCAGTCTCACATACACGCACACACGCACATATATAAGTACACACATACGTACATACACACCGCCAGCCAATCCAACAAATACGCACACACATACATACATTCAGTACACACGCACACATCGAAGGGTCCACATTTCTATCTACATAAATACACATGGTAACATACATACATACACACTTTACTGACGCGCACACACACACACACACACACACACACACACACACACACACACACACACACACACACACGCATACAAACACACTCGCATTTGTCCCAATACAAAATATTTAGATTACTCTCTCTCTCTCTCCCTCTCAGTATTCACGATACGTACATACAGTACATACATACACACACACATTCACAGCTAAGTACATAAATATTCAGTTCTAACTTACATGTTCGTACCAGAGCGTACACACACACACACACACACACACACGTAACAAAGTACACACACACATAGAAGCACATGCACAACAACCTTACACACATATACACGTGTACAAACCCACACACATACACACACATACGCACATACTGTACATACATACATACACATACATAAATACAAGATAGGAGTTAAAGATAGGTAATTAATAGTATATATGAGAGAGAGAGAGAGAGAGAGAGAGAGAGAGAGAGAGAGAGAGAGAGAGAGAGAGAGAGAGAGAGAGAGAGAGAGAGAGAGATTCCTGACTCTACGGGTTTTCCCCTTCCAGGTTCATTACAGTACACGCTCTCTCCCTCTCTCTCTCTTCGTAATCCTCCTTCCTTTCCCCCCTCCCTCCCTTTCTTCAGTCCTTCTTCCCTCTTTCCTTCCCTCTTTCCTTCCCCCTCCCTCCCTCACTTCCTCCCTTACTACACTTTCCGTTCCCTCCCTCCCTCCCTTCTCTTCTTACCTTTCTCTTTTCCCTCCTCGCTTCAATCTTCCCTCCCTCCCTCCCTCCTTTGTACCTACCTCACCACTCTCTACCCTCCCTTCCCTCATACCTTACAATTGTGTGTGTGTGTGTGTGTGTGTGTGTGTGTGAGAGAGAGAGAGAGAGAGAGAGAGTGTGTGTGTGTGTTCAAACCCGCTTCTCGAACTAAAGGGGTTAAAGAGAGAGAGAGAGAGAGAGAGAGAGAGAGAGAGAGAGAGAGAGAGAGAGAGAGAGAGAGAGAGAGAGAGAGAGAGAGAGAGAGAGAGAGAGAGAGAGAGAAAACAGCCTTTATTAACCCCTCCTATACTCTCTCTACTTCAACTTGGCTCAAATTTTGTCTGTCTGTAGCTTATTAACTCATGTAGTGCAGTGCTAAATACACCAACATCCCCTTCTGTTGCACTTCTTCGTGACTAGCGTTATATTCTCCTGTTGGTCTGTTATAACTCGGCATTCAAGATGGAGAGATGGCAGTAGTAGCAGTAGTAGTAGTAGTAGTAGCAGTGGTGGTAGTGGTAGTACTGGTAGTGGTGGTAGTAATAGCAGTAGTAGAAGTAGTAGTAGTAACAGTAGTAGTAGTGGTGGTGGTGGTGGTGGTGGTGGTGATGGTGGTAGTAGTAGTAGTAGTAGTAGTGCGTGTAATTCACCGGGTCAAAACACACACACACACACACACACACACACACACACACACACAATCAGTAGCATTACAATTACCCCATTTCCTTGTAGTGGTGATTCTTATTTATTTCCTTGTAGTGGTGATACTTCTACATATTTCCCTGTAGTGGTGACTACCGGAGGGTTTGGGGGGTGGGGGAGAGCGGCCTACTGTCTAATTCTCTCTCTCTCTCTCTCTCTCGAAAGTTGGACGTGGTCTGTATATGTAACTCTCACTCACTCCCATTTTCTCTCTCTCTCTCTCTCTCTCTCTCTCTCTCTCTCTCTCTCTCTGCCTCCTACCTTCTCCCTTCCCTTCCTCCTCCTCCTCTCCTTCTCCTCCCTCCTTACATCCTTATTCCTTCCCTCCCTTCTCTCTTGTCTCCCTCCCTCCCTCCCTTCCTCCCCTCTCAGATATCTCTCCTCTTAAAGTCTAGATAATGGGGAGGGATGGAGGGAGGGAGGGGAGGAGGGAGGGCGGAGGGAGAGAGAAGTGGAAGGAGGAGGAGGAGGAGGAAAGAGAGAGGGAGAGAAATTGAAGGAAGATGATGATGATGATGATGATGATGATGATGATAATAATAATGATGATAATAATAATAATGATGAAACAGGGGGAGGAGGAGGAGGAGAAGGAGGAGATGAGAGAGAGAGAGAGAGAGAGAGAGAGAGGAAGTTGAGCGAGGCGTGAGAGAGAAAAATACCTCCTTCCTCCACCACTTCCCTCCTCCTCCTCC